>NC_090739.1:41685432-41705432 GCF_036898095.1 Palaemon carinicauda | reverse complement strand
GCGTTATTTGGAATAAAATGGGGCAATGCATCATCTTTCACACTTCTTATGAAAGTATTTACGCTATGTTAACATTGAGAAGAAGAAGAAGAAGAAAAAGAAGAAGAGAGAGAGAGAGAGAGAGAGAGAGAGAGAGAGAGAGAGAGAGAGAGAGAGAGAGAGAGAGAGAGAGAGAGAGAGAGAGAGAGAGTTTTTATATAAATAGAAATGAATCTAGAAAAAACACGTTTGCAAATTTTTTAATGTAACTGAACCTAAATGTCTGATATATCCCAGTTTTTTTGAAATTAGTTTTCTTTCTATTTATTAGTTTATCATGTCCTCCGTTCTAATGCCATATTAATGCTATTTACGGCTTAACCTAATTCCTATTATTGAATGGTTTTGTACCAACCGTGTGTCACACGATCGTACATAGTTCATTTTGTGTATATATTATGCTTGTATATTCGCTCTTCCCTCTCACTAAAACGAACCAGAATAAACATGTCTGTTTTTCTCATCTGTAACAGTATCTGTTTTTGAAAATGAAATTTCTTGTTGCTTTGAGCTTTTGTATATAGGGGAGAGTGTTCTATAATAAACTCACTCAGTTGCTTTCATACTGGTGACCCCGGAACTCCGGAAGTCGACTCGCTCCTCCCGCCTTCCACCCCCCCCTCGCCCCTCCATCATTGGTACTATGGCGGACTCTACGGAAGTTATTACTGCGACTCTCCCATTGAAACTTTCATCATTCGCCAGCAGAGAGGCATTAGCTTGGTTTCAGCGCGCAGTAGTCCAGTTTTGCATCAAGGGCGTGACTTGCTCAACCATCAAAGCAGATTATGTTCTTGCTGCGATACCTGAGGACACCTTCCCGGAAATATCCGACTGGCTTTGTGAACAAGGAGACACCCCAATAGCATATGACGCCCTCAAAACATACCTTCTGCAGCAGTACTCGCCGTCGCCAGGCGGCCGTATAGCAAAGCTTTTTCAGCTCTCGAAACAACCGTTGGGGGACCAAAGGGCTTTGCTTGCCCTCAGGGAAATGATCAGTATTGCTCGCCTGCTTTCTGCCACAGACGGCTCTCCTCGTGAGGTGAGCCTACTTCGTGCCCTTTGGATACGCCGTTTACCCAAACCTGTAAGCGCTGCCACACCCGATGTTGATAGTTTTCCCATTAAGGACTTGATGACGCCCCTATGGACAGCCACTTCAAGACCTCCATCAACGCCTCCACCCCTGACGAAGAGGACGCTATTCAACGTCAACCGAAGCCGACGTGAATGTCGTAGGACATTCACGCCTACCCCGTGACGTGCCGAAGCGGCGACAAAGACACCCACCACCCATCACTCGCTCGTGCCCCAACCGATGATTTCTACAGCCACTTACTACCTCCCATCTGCCGCAGTTTTGCTACTACCACTTCAGATTCAGGGCAACCGCGAAGAAATGTGCCAAGGATTGTCAGTGGCCAAAAAACGTGTAAGTAGGCCATCGCTCGTGGTGGTGGCCTCCTGTGTTTCTAATCTTTTTTTTTTACTTGATGCAGGAATGGGCGTGCGATTTTTGGTAGACACGGGTGCTTGTCGTTCTCTTTTGCCAAGGGAACTCTTCAGGAAACGACATAGTCTGTGTACGTCTGCCGACGTCCGCTTGGTAGCTGCCAATGGATCTGCGATACCCACCTATGGTTACGAGAACCTCACATTATCGTTCGGAAACGGTAAATTTAATTGGAAGTTTCTCGTTGCTGACGTCACATTGCTAATCCTCGGTGCGGATTTCCTCTTTCATTTCCACCTTCTGGTCGATGTCACCCACCGATGATTGGTCGACGTAAACTCGTACTTCTCGACACCTCTTCGACCCGCCCCCTCCAACCTCGCTCCCCACATCAGCGCACCCACTGATGCCTACGCCCACCTCTTCACGTCGTATCCAGAAGTTTTTCGCCCAGAACTTCACCAAACGCCCACAGTTCCAGCCAAGCATGGTATTTATCACCATATCAAGACGACGGGACCCCCAGTCTTCGCAATATTCAGACGTCTGGCACCGGAACGATTGGCAGCCGCCAAACAGACGTTCGCTGAAATGGAGGAAATGGGCCTTTGCTAAAAGGCCTCCAGCCCATGGTCGTCACCCTTACACATCCTTCTGAAGAAAGATGGCTCCCTCCGTCCATGCAGGGATTATAGGCGCCTGAACATGCAAACAGAACCGGATCACTACCCTCTCCCAAACATTGCCGACGTGACCTCCTACCTGCACAAAGCGAAGGTTTTCTCTATGCTCGACCTCCTGAAGGGGTATTATCAGGTGCCTATGAACCCAGAAGACATCCCCAAGACCGCCATCACCACTCCGTTTGGTACATACACCTTCAATTACTCCTGTTTTGGCCTTCGTAATGCTGGGGCCACGTTTCAACATCTCATGGATGGCATCTTAGGGGACCTCCCCTTCTGTGTATGTTATGTGGACGATATACTTTTGTTCTTCTCCTCAAAAGAGGAACACCTCCGTCACCTGCGCATTGTGCTCGACCGCCTGCAACAAAACGGCCTTGTAGTCCGGTACGACAAGTGTACCTTTGGCGCCAACGAAGTGTCGTTCTTAGGGCACCGCATCACTCCTGAAGGAGTCCGTCCCCTCCCTGAGAAGGTAGCAGCCGTTCAGGACTTCCCCGCGCCCTCGACCGTCAAAGTTCTGCAGGAATTCTTGGGCATGATCAACTATTATCACCGTTTTCTGCCAGCCATTGCCGCCACTCTTGCTCCCCTCTACGCCTCCCTCAAGGGCAAGCCAAAGGACCTGAAGTGGGGTCCCCTTTAAAAAGCGGGCTTCTGCAATGCAAAGAAGGCCCTATCAACTGCTGCGGCTCTCACTTTTCCTATCCCACATGCCCCTCTCCTTCTCTCCACCGATGCCAGTGACGTCGCTATTGGTGCAGTACTCGAACAGATGGTCAACGGCTCGCCCTGCCCATTGGCCTTCTTCAGCATTAAACTGTCCAAGGTAGAATCGGGTTATTCTACCTTCGATCGCGAATTGCTGGTGGTGCACTTGGCTGTCCACCACTTTCGCCATTTCTTAGAAGGTACGCCCTTCGTCATTCGTACAGACAACATGCCTCTGGTGCACGCCTTCACTCGACAGTCTGATGCCTGGTCCGCCCGGCAATGCCGATATCTTTCCGCCGTGGCTGAATACAATTGCACCCTTCAATACGTCCCTGGGAAAATGAATCCCGTTGCTGATGCACTGTCAAGAAACACGTTGGCTGCCGTTCAACTGGGATTGGATTACAACGCCCTGGCTGAAGCCCAACGACAGGATCCAGAGTATCAAGCATGTAGGACATCCTGCACGTCCCTCCGTTGGGAAGACTTCCCCCTCGAAGACTCCAACACCACCCTCCTCTGTGACGTCAGTACTGGTAGACCGCGACCTTGGATTCCTGCTCCCATGCACCGGTAGGTGTTTGATTTCATTCACGGCCTTTCACATCCCTCGTGCCGTTCTACTACACAGCTGCTGAAAACGAAGCTCATTTGGCACGGCATTTCTAAGGATGCTAAGGATTGGGTCCATGCCTGTACTTCTTGCCAAACTTCCAAAGTACATCGACACACGGATTCAGGAGTGGGCACCTTTTCTCAACCTCAGCGTCGTTTCGCATACATTCACGTCGATGTTGTAGGTCCCCTACCTACATCACAAGGACATCGTTACCTGTTTACCATCATCGACTGCTCCACTCGGTTGCCTGAAGCCATTCCCATGGAAACTGCAACGTCCGCCTCATGTACATCTGCCTTACTCTCAGGATGGATTGCAAGGTTTGGTATCCCTGAGCATATTACTTCTGACAGGGGCAACAGTTTCACCTCTCAATTGTGGACATCATTAGTGAGTCTCCTGGGCATCACCCTACATTAGACAATGGCTTACAACCCCACTACCAATAGAATGGTTGAACGTTTTCCTCGCACCCTTAAAGCAGCTTTGATGTCCCGCTGCAAGGATTCTAACTGGTTTACTCAGCTTCCATGGGTCCTCCTGGGACTAAGGACCACTCCTAAAGACGCCCTCAACGTCTCGGCAGCTGAAATGGTGTATGGCGACCCGTTGGTAGTCCCAGCCAAATTTTTTCCTTCTACTACCTCCTCCTACGATCTCCAGAGCATACGTCACGTTGTGGGAAAATTTACTCCATGCTGCCAGACTTCAAGCCCCCAGCGAAGCATCACATACCAACAGACTTGCACCCTGCAACGCACGTCTTCCTGCGCAACGACACTAGCAAGCCACCGCTAACGCCCCCTTACACGGGCCCTTTCCTTGTGATCCGACGCAGTTCAAAAGCATTCCTACTAAACATTCGTGGCAAAGAAGACTGGGTCTCCATTGATTGTCTAAAACCTGCTTATCTCCTGCCAGATGACCCACCTACAGTTCACCTCTCTAGATTAGGGCGCCCTATTTAACATGTACAGTATGTCATTTTTAGGAGAGGGAGCCATGTACCAACCATGTGTCACACGATCGTATATAGTTCATTTTGTGTATATATTATGCTTGTATCTTCGCTCTTCCCTCGCACTAAAAAAGAACCAGAATAAACATGTCTGTTTTTCCCATCTGTAACAGTGTCTGTTTTTGAACATGAAATTTCTTGTTGTCTAGAGCTTTTGTATATAAAGGAGAGTGTTCTATAATAAACTCACTCAGTTGCTTTCATACTGTCTTTGAGTCACAACCTTCTCTCGGCCAGTCACAGTTTTAACGAACTATGAAGTAGGTAGAATATAAGTAGGATTATATATGTACAGTTAGACACATGATTTCCTAGTACACCTCACTCTGATGATGTGCTCCCAGACGCAACCTTACTACGTTGCACGTTCACCAACTATTTTTTTGGATACTTGCCGTATAGTAAGGGTGTGCCAGGGTGCACTTCTTCAGAACAAGGTGTACCAGGAACTCATGTGTCCAACTGTACATATTGAAAGGTACATTGCACAGAAAGATTCTCTTATTACGGTTCTTAAAATATTTTATTCTAATTATTAATTATTTCTCATATAGTTTATTTATTTCAACATCTCCTTTCCTCACTGGGATATTTTTCCCTGTTGGAGACCTTTTGCTTATACCATCATGTTTTTCTTACTAGGGTTCTAGATTAGCTAATAAAAACAACAACAACAACAACAACAATAAAGAAAAAAAAATAATAATAATACATCTACTGTATAGAAACTTTTTCAAAGAAATACCTTTATTTGACTTAACGTGAAGGAAAACTAGGAAAGAGAGAGAGAGAGAGAGAGAGAGAGAGAGAGAGAGAGAGAGAGAGAGAGAGAGAGAGAGAGAGAGAGAGAGAGAGAGAGAGAATGCATTCCTGTAATTCTATACCATTAAAAATAATTGGTTTACAAGAAAACTCTATTTCAAACAAAAAGACTATTTTACAACGTTTGCAATGTTGTTATACTTGCTCTAAATGCAGCGGTCTTGAAAAAAATTTATTTGAATGGCAATTTTATTCCTTGAACTAAATTTGAATAAAAATTCATGTAAAGAAGACAGGCCTTCATAATTCCATATGTATGTGTGTCAATTCTGATATAATGGAGTATCCTCACATTGCATAGTTTGTATCATAATTCGAACAGGGATTAGCATTCCAAAAGTGGGTGTCGGAAGAGTATGGCGGTGCTGGTCAGTTCAACGATTTCTTACTAATATTATTACAATAAAAGTTACAAACCCTGCTGGAAAAGCAGAATAATAATCTCTCAAGGGACCCCAAGGGAAAGCAGCACTACTAGAAAAGTGGAGAAATAGAGAATAAATAGTAAAATTATATCATTAAAAGCTGAACAAAAGATCTTTACCAGAACATGGACATAGTTTGAATAGGACCTCTAGTATACTGTGATCAATGGCAAGATGGTTTGAAATGACTACAGATCAATTACTACGTGGTGAATGATAAACTCTGGGAGATCAGGATGTAAATGAAGATATTATGCAACATGTACAGCGTCGGTGCCAGATCATGAAAATCGAGTAGACATATTGTTTTTGTGCAACAATTCACGATGCGAGTTAGCTGCTGAAGTTCAGATTGAAGAGAAATAGTTCAAACAAGGCAGAAATAAGAATCGAAACTTTTCTTCAGTACTAACAGGACTCTCTAGATCTGGAAAGACTTAAAATGTAGATTTTTGTGCAACTGAAGGGGCATACTAGACATGCTTCAAAAGGTAATTTGAAAGAAAGAGTGACCAAAAGTTTTAAATGAGTTGTATATAGTTAAAAAAAAAAAATTCGGAGTTGTTTTTTAGGATTTAGATTATCAACACATAAGTGACACCAAGCACTAATTTTAGATGGACATATGGTAAGGGATTTAACATCCACACGTGTAACTAAACTGAAGAGATTGGATGGATGCAAATTAAATTCCTTAGTCATGCCTGGGGTTTGCCCATTTTCCTCACCACGTTGGCATATACTGTTTGGTGATGGTAGGAGACTTCATTCTGATCACTCACAGCAAACCAACCGAGTATGGGTGGCTTGACCAGTACAGCTTTGCTGATCATGGCGATCCAAAAACACTTTTACCGCGTTAAGATATCCCCACTCAGACGTGGTATATATATATATATATATATATATATATATATATATATATATATATATATATATATATATATATATATATACATATACTTATATATATATATATATATATATATACATATATTTATATACATATATTTATATACATATATATATATATATATATATATATATATATATATATATATATATATATATATATATATATATACATATATATGCGTGTGTGTGTGTGTGTGTGCTTGTGTAATTTCGAATACTAAGCCACAAATAAGTTCTTGGTATGGAAGTCACTCTACTTATCAAGGAACAGACCAATAAGGAAAATGTATATAATGCATCTACCAGGGTCAGACTTCGAACATTACCTTTAAATTGATGCTGAACTGTACAGCCAAAATATCCAATATTTGATTTCGACTCTGTTATAAATATTCCTGCTGGAATATGAGGTGTTTGTACTTAAAATCATTCATCTCCCCCATAACAGCTGATTGCTGAGTTTGTAACATATAGGTGGCTACTAATGACTGCTTCGTTAAATACTATAGCTCAATGTACATAAGATTACAACTGTTAAATAAGTCTTGTTCCGCAAGGATTCAGTTGTTATAGGTTCGAATCCTAGCTCTAGTCTATGTACATTAAAAATAGTCATATATATAATACCCCTATGGGTGTATTGTTCTCAAAGCAGAATGAATCCAATATTGGAAATTATTAATGAGATAATATTTTAAAGTATAAAAATCATGCAGATAAGGACAAAAACAATTAACATTATATATATATATATATATATATATATATATATATATATATATATATATATATATATATATATATATATATATATATATATATATATATATATATATATATATATATGAAGAGAGAGAGAGAGAGAGAGAGAGAGAGAGAGAGAGAGAGAGAGAGAGAGAGAGAGAGAGAGAGAGAGAGAGAGAGAGAGAGAGAGAGTGGAGGTTGTGTGGAGGAGAGAGAGTTTTTTTGCAGGTATAAAAATATACGAATATGTCTTAGGTTTCATATCTTACGAATAATAAGAATGAACACCTTTGAAGGCATGTTCAAAAATGGGATTATTGCTGGCAGCAATTCATTAAGATGTGGTTGCTCTTAAGTATACTCCGGGGAAGAAGTGTGTTTGCTGCAATGATCTTTTAGTAAGCATACAAAGAAGAGAAAGTGTATGTTGTGAGGGTATAGAAAGGAGTAGAGAAAGGTATGTCAGATCATTATTTCATTGAAGTGAAAGAGGAAATGGTTGAGTGCTTCAGTGGTAGAGAAGAGCTAGACCGTGAATATGAAAGATCGTTATATAGGAGGTTTTGGGAAGATGTAAATAAAAAAAGGCAGTATAGGCGGTGTAAATGAAATATTGAATAGGATTAAAACGGTAAGAGAAACAAGCATAGGTTAGGAACTTAGTGAAAGGGCATGAGATGAAGATATACACTACAACGACTGGATGGTTCGGTAATGAGGAAGGTATGTAGGGGAGGGAAGAGAACACTTATTAAAGAGAATTTAAGAGACTGAAGAGAGAGAGAAGATTGTGAGAACAGATGGATAAGAGGGGATGAAAGAAGAATTGAAAGAGTAAATAAGAGGATTCTGAAAGGCCCCGTGGTTGCACCTCGGAGTAAAGTTAAGAGGTTCAACGGACAGTTGGAAAAAAGTATTATGGAATAAAGAGAAACAGAAGACCAAAATGTAGGTGCCGATGGTACCAATTGGAAGTTACAAAGATCTAAAGTATTGCTTACAGCATAGGTATGCCTAGTGAGGTACAGTTGGCTTCATTAATTTCGATACATAGTTCTGCATTGTAGCAGGTAACGCTATGGTTAGCAAAAGGGAAACTGTAAGCAACGATGTCTGGTTGACACAGAGTTTATATTCATATGAGTGAAATTAATCCGTGAGAATTAGGTCTTTATAGAGTAGAGTTTCTTAATCTACGATTGCGTGTACATAGATCTAATATTAAACTATACAACAGATTTAAAGCAAATTTCACCTTCAGAATGCGGGAAAATTTTTCTTGTATTCATCTTTCATAAATATATATATATATATATATATATATATATATATATATATATATATATATATATATATATATATATATATGTGTGTGTGTGTGTGTGTGTGTGTGTGTGTATATACAGTATATATATACATATATGTGTATATACATATATATATACATACATACATACATATATATATATATATATATATATATATATATATATATATATATATATATATATATATATATATATATATATATATAAGTGAATTGTCAAAATATCATATTTGAAACATGAAATATTAGAGCTTCAAATGAAGCTGATAAAGATTGCCCACCGATATGTAGGGTGTCCTGTTTATAACAGCACTTGCAATTTCATTAAAAACTAGATATGTTCATAAGAGCCAATCATCATTTTTGAAATAGAATAAACAAAGAACCATCTTTTTATTTGCAGTTTCGGAAGTTGAGATAAGAGTTCGATAATACCATTTGGATTTTTCCCTTTTCACAAACGTATGAGTTAATCATACATTACGAAAAGCAAATTTTTCCAAATTTTTCCCTATAACTGCGTTATGGATTAATCTTTACTGCTTACTTGGTTATAGAGTGAATAAAAATGCTGTTAGCTTAGACCAAAATTCGATCAATCTTATAAGTAGTAGGTTGTCTAGGTCACCAACCATCCGTTGATATACTTCCGCTAGAGACTTATTAGGTCCTTTGACTGGCCAGACAGTACGACATTGGAGCCATCTCTGGCTACGGTTCATTTTTCCTTAGCCTACACATCCTCCGAATAGTCCACCATATTCTTTCCACATTCTCCTATGTTCTCACACGCTTGACAACACTGAGGTTACCAAATAATTGTTCTTCACTCAAAAGGTTAGCTACTACACTGTAATTGTTCAGTGGCCAATTTCCTCTTAGTAAGGGTAGAAGAGACTCTTTACTTATGGTAAGCAGCTCTTCTAGGAGGACACTCCGAAATCAAACCATTGTTCTCTAGTCTTGGGAAGTGCCATAGCTTCTGTACCATGGCCTTCCACTGTCTTGGGGTAGAGTTCTCTTGCTTGAAGGTACAATCGGGTACACTTTTCTATCTTATTATCTCTTCCTCTTGTTTTTTTTTTTTAATAGTCTACATGTGAAAGACCTATTTCAATGCTATAACTATTTTGGAAACATTTAAAATTGTTCATCACTTCTCTTGTAATTTATTTATTTCCTTATTTCCTTTCTGCACCCGACTATTTTTCCTTGTTGGAGCCCTTGGGCTTAAAGCATCCTGCTTTTCCAACTAGGGTTGTAGCTTAGCAAGTGATAATAATAATAATAATAATAATAATAATAATAATAATAATAATAATAATAATAATGGAACGAACCATACAGATATGCAGTAGAACAAAATAACTGAACTGCGAACGAAGAAAAGTAAAGAAGGACAGAAAGACAGGGAGAGAAAGGTATAAAAATTGCATTAAAAAGCGACTGCTCTCTGCCGATATTAATTCCAAATACTTCATATAAGATTCCAGCGACTCGCAATTGACGTTGTCGTTGAGAGCACAAGACAAGGTAGTATCCCCAAGAAACATATCTTCATCCGGTTGCCTCCAGAACCGTTATTGGTTTCGCGGACAATGGATGAAAAACGTCCACCGCTGCCGGTGGTACAAGGCTTTGACAAGGAATATGGACCAATATACTGTGGTTTATTCTCCTACGATGGGGCCGAGGCAGTTCTGCATATTGCCCGGCAGATGTGCGCGACTATGACTCACCCGTCCTGGAAGGAGATGGAAGTGACCAGGGAAAAGGAGGAGGAGGAGGCGGTGGAGGGAGATAGGGTGTGGCCAAGGGACTGAGGGAGGTGGTGAGGGGGTACAAGATTCGTACAAGCTCCTCGTGGCACTATTGGATGTGATTGCGATCCGAGCCATGATAGAAAAGATTCTTTGTAGAGAAGCCAATAAGATCGCAGCGAGTATTTATGGAGGCGATATTTTAATGGGTTTTTGTATTCTCCCGACATCAGAGAGGCTGGATTGTTCGGACATTTTTATGCGAACAAACCTTTTCTTGGAGACTGAGAAGGAGATGCCGAGATCCTTATGACTGTTCGGAAGATGTATCGCCTGTCACTCTCACTCTGATTAGGGCTTCGACTCCAGTTTTATGACGGTGGTCATACGGAAGGATGAAGAGAAAATATTACCTTGGTACAGCAATCCAAAGATTCATTGCCACAATACTTTACGAATCCCAAGTGCCAATCATGATATTGCCAGAAACTTATCATGTAATTTTCTAGACATTTGATATTAAGTGCATTTTTTTCCCTTTCATCCTTTCGACTGAATAAAGAAATAACCATATTCATTTCTAATGAAACGATTACGCTGTTATATACCCGATGACGAACAGAAAAAAATTGAAATATGAAAGTATTCCTACAGTTAAGGAATTTATATGAAAAAGAAATGATACTATTAATCGAATAATGATAGACAATTTGTCAATAAGAATAAAAAAATTACTTGAGCGGTGCATGTTACACCAACTGTAAGGTTTAACGACAGGAAAGTTCATAAGATCTGGTTGGAAAATATAATGAGATCCTCGAACACTAGATAGAAAAAAATATATCCCGTAAACAAGATAATTAATAGCAGATAATCTTCATTTTCTAGCTTCTTCATCAATTAAGTTTGGTATATAACGTAGCCAATTTGATATGGGTGGGTAATAGAAATTACGAAAAACTTAACTGTTCAATATCGATATTACAACATAGGTTCTCGAGGCTACTTGTAGTGTAGTTGGCTTTGATTCTCTTGACTAGAAAATAGAAATCATCCTGTGTATGACCGAATGGTAGTCATTTTACCTTTCCGACATAAATATTTGATTTTGTATTATTAAAGAAAGTGAGTCCTTGGGGGATATGTTCGAAAGCTAGATCAGCAGATAAAAATTACTAAGTTAAAATGAATCAGCTCAAGCGAGGCCAACATACTATGCTTCAACAGCAAAGAATATCTTGAATGTAAACAAATAAACAAACGACAAACTAGTCTTTACGAAAAAAACGAAAATCAAACAAAAACGAAATTGATCGACGACATGAAGTCGTGTCAAGTGTTTACAGAAATAGGAAAACAATGCTCAATAAAAGGCGATAACAGCATGTTGGGTACAAGTCATTCTTTCCAACCTAATGAAGCAATACAAGACTAAAAGGATTTGTTAAAAAGCTTCGTTATTTGGTAAGGGTAAACGTCTCGCTACTGGGAAAAAAAACAAACATGATTTAAACAAAAGAACGGTAAGTGCTGGGCACCTTTAATACTCAAAGTTCCCCAGCATTTTCTTCAGCCAAAGGAACTATTAAGTAACAGGAATAATAAATAAAAAAGAATATGGAGCAAGTACAATCAGAAGTCTCAGTTAAGCATTTGTTACCTCTGGAACTATTTACCACTTTTCTTCTTATTATTTTGAAGTAGGAAATGTAAATTTAGCTTGTCTGTGCAGGTTATATATTCTAAATTAAATTCTTGTTTGCAATTCATAGCTATAATACAACAGGTTTTATGAATAATGGGTGGTACCAAAATTTTTACTTTTGTGTTGATTTTACAATGAGAAAAAAGTTCTAGTACAATAAAGATTCTTATTATTATCCGTTCTCTAACTCAAACCATCTTTGCATTCTAGAAATGCAACTCTTTCATTTTCTTATGTTGACAGCAATAACAATGGCTTCTCAAATCAAGAACAGCAGTGATAATTGAAATACCACTCACAACGAAATCAAAGATAAAGAACATATCAGGCATAACGAGACAGATGATGATAATGTCAATTCCACGAACAACAAAATGTATCACAATAATGAAAATGTCAGTCAAATAAAATACTTAAACCTCAAAATAGTGTACAATGATTTACATCTTGATTATGATAAAAATGTATGGAATAATCAACTAAAATACTATGTTGAGAGTAATATAATACTATACTAAATTCCATTAACAATCAAATGATGAAAATCAAGTCTTTAGACATGGCTACATTAAGGAAGGAGAACGGAGTTTTTAAACGGAGATAAGTTTATTGAAAAATTTAATGAATGGATAAAATGAATTAGGTATGAATAACAGATCAAACAAACCAGATTTTAGATAGGTAAATATTTGATTAAAAGTTCGATTCATATAAAAAGTGCTAACAATTTTGCGGATGGTAAAAGGAAAATTGCAATCTTCAACGAAATTAGAACATTCCCTGGAAACGCAAACAGTGCTTGTGAAAATTAAAACCAAAAATATTTTGTCAGCTCCAAGCTGTTATGCAGCCTTTATACAAACTTCATTACTTTGCTCCTTGATTCATTTCTAGGAAATCCATCCTGTTGCATCTTCCTCTCCATTCCTCCTCCCTTTCCTGCACCACCTAATCCCCCCCCCTCCCCCCCGGCACCACTCCACCTTTTCCTTTTCCTCGGCCTCTTCGTTTGATCGCCGAGAGTCTTTTGTTACTCCGGAGCTCATTTGCGTTTTACCACGATGTCGCTTCTTTTGTTTTTGTTTCCTACTGCCTTTAAGTTCTTATGGCTTTACGTTTTTTGTTTAAACCAGGTTTCGTTTTCTATGCAACTGGTATGTGTTTTATACATCTGACACAAATGTTATTTAATTGTAATTGGCAAGGTGGCATCGTGATTATTTTCCAGCTATAAACGTTTCAGTTCGATTACCCTACTTTTAGTCAGGTGTCAACATTGCGGAATAAATACTATTAAATCGAACCAGATCGAGGAAACACGCTTCCATCAGTAGGCTACACAAATTATTATCTCAATATCCTAAAGCAGCCAAAGAAACAAGATCAAATGAAATCACCTCAGATGTTTCGTTCTCATTCGAAAAATGGGAGTTTCATGCTGCTAGGTCGTAAGACGAGTTAGGTAACTGGTAATTACTTGAGAGAGAGAGAGAGAGAGAGAGAGAGAGAGAGAGAGAGAGAGAGAGAGAGAGAGAGAGAGAGAGAGAGAGAGAATTTTATTATGTTACTATTTCCAACAATTCGTTCATGGACAAATAACTCGTTGGATATCTCTTCCTTTTTAAAAGATTAATTATTTGAGAGAGAGAGAGAGAGAGAGAGAGAGAGAGAGAGAGAGAGAGAGAGAGAGAGAGAGAGATTCTTTTTACTTTAAGTTACTATCCCCAACTACTTGTTCATGTACAAATAGCTCATTGGAAATCTCTTCCAATGTATATATACATGCACACATACAGCAGAACACAAATGGCGCATCCCCTAGCAGGCTTGCATCGTTAAGTTTGCCTTAACAAGTATTATTCCCTTTTCTTAAAGACAAATAATAACAATAATGACATTAATAATAACAATAATAATGATAATGACAACTATAAAAATAATAACAATAATAATGATAATGACAACTATAAAAATAACAACAACAACAACAACAACAATAATAATAATAATAATAATAATAATAATAATAATAATAATAATAATGATGATGATATGGCAAGCTAGGAAGAATTTGCAAAATTTGGGTAAAATTTCTTAACTTTCAAAAACACCTTAGGATCCAAGAAATGGCACAGAATAACATGGAATGACAAAAATTTTAATTTCTCTTCTAAAACGTTAAATTTCATTGCATTCTTTAATATAGTGATGTAATATGTGCCCATCAGATAACTTACACAAACTACAGTTTCTTATGTTGGAATTTCTATCATTTGTTACCTCCCACAAATACTTATATCCTAAACGCAATCTGCTAAAGCTTGTTTGGTGTTATCTAGTATGTAAACCACTCTTTATGTAATTTGGCTGTGACCCCTTAGTGATATCCATATAATTGCAGAACGAGGCACTTTCCAGGTATACTCCGTTCCGATATTCTATATTATTATTATTATTATTATTATTATTATTATTATTATTATTATTATTATTATTAGCCAAGCTACAACCCCAGTTGGAAAAGCAAGATGCTATAAGCCCAAGGGCTCCAATAGGGAAAAATAGCCCAGTGAAGATAGGAAATAAGGAAATAAATAAATGATGGGAATAAATCAACAATAAAGCATCCTAAAAACAGTGACAACGTCAAAACAGATATGTCCTATATAAACTATTAACAACGTCAAAAACAGATACGTCATATATAAACTATAAAAAGACTTATGTCAGCCTGGTCAACATAAACACATTTGCTCCAACTTTGAACTTTTGAAGTTCTACTGATTCAACTACCCGATTAGGAAAATCATTCCACAAATTGGTAACAGCTGGAATAACACTTCTTGAATACTGTGTAGTATTGAGCCTCATGATGGAGAAGGCCTGGCTATTAGAATTAACTGCTTGCCTAGTATTACGAACAGGATAGGATTGTCCAGGGAGATCTGAATGTAAAGGATGGTCAGAGTTATGAAAAATCTTATGCAACATGCATAATGAACTAATTGAACGACGGTGCCAAAGATTAATATCTAAATCAGGAATAAGAAATTTAAT
This sequence comes from Palaemon carinicauda, assembly GCF_036898095.1. Classification (NCBI taxonomy): domain Eukaryota; kingdom Metazoa; phylum Arthropoda; class Malacostraca; order Decapoda; family Palaemonidae; genus Palaemon; species Palaemon carinicauda. The sequence goes on along the minus strand of NC_090739.1, from coordinate 41,690,145 downwards.
AGACCGTAAGTTTCTGTCCAACAAATTAAGATGAGAATCAGCAGCTGAACACCAAACAGGAGAACAATACTGAAAATAAGGTAGGATGAAAGAATTAAAACACTTCTTCAGAATAGATTGATCACCGAAAATCTTGTAAGCCAATTTTTTTGTGCAATTGAAGAAGACATAGACCTGATGTGTTTCTCAAAAGTAAATTTTCTATCGAGAATCACACCTAAAATTTTAAGAGTCATACAAATTTAAAGAAACATTATCAACATTGAGGTCCGGATGTTGAGGAGCCACCGTCCTTGACCTACTTACAATCATACTTTGAGTTTTATTAGGATTCAACTTCATACCCCATAATTTGCACCATGCAATTTTAGCTAAATCTCTATTAAGGGATTCACCAACTCCAGATCTACATTTAGGGGATGGAATTGATGCAAAGAGAGTAGCATCATCTGCATATGCAACAAGCTTGTTTTCTAGGCCAAACCACATGTCATGTGTATATATTATGAAAAGTAATGGGCCAAGAACACTACCCTGTGGAACACCGGATATCACATTCCTATACTCACTATGGTGCCCATCAACAACTCCTCTTTGAGATCTATTACTTAAAAAATCAATAATAATGCTAAGAAACGACCCACCCACTCCCAACTATTCGAGTTTGAAAACAAGGGCCTCATGATTAACACAGTCAAAGGCAGCACTAAAATCAAGGCCAATCATACGAACTTCCTGACCACAATCAAGGGATTTCTGTAGAGCATTGGAAATTGTAAGAGGGGCATCACATGTTCCTAGTCCTTTATGAAAACCAAATTGCAAACTAGGGAATAGATGATTACCTTCAGCAAACCTATTAAGACGTTTTGCCAGAAGACGTTCAAAATCTTTATATGATATGGGAGTTATGGAAATTGGGCGGTAATCAGTGGGACTTGAGCTACCACAAACACATTTACATAGAGGAGTAACATTACCAATTCTCCAACAAGTGCTAAAAGCTCCTCTTCTTGCTAACTTGCGCAAAATAGCAGATAAATTTGGAGCTAAGAAATCTGCTGTCTTTATAAAAATCAAAGGAAAAATGTCATTTGGGTCTACACCTCCATAAGCATCAAGGTCCATCAACAGAGCTTTAATCTCACGAGATCGAAAAGCTAAACTAGTTAGTTTAGCCTCAGGAAAACAGGAATGAGGAAGTTCAAGTTTTTCATTACTCGGTTTACTGTCAAAAACATCAGCCAACAGGGTTGCCTTTTCCTTTGGACAGTGAGTGACTAAGCCATCTGGTTTGAGTAAAGGAGGAACTATTGCATCTACACCAAAGAGTACACCACCATTTATGTTCCTGAGTTGTACCAGAAAGGGTTTCTTTTATGGTTAAATTGTACTCCTTTTCAGTTGAGGCATAAACTCTCTGAACAAAAGCTCGAAGCTGAGTATAATTGTTCCAGGTCAAATCTGATCTGTTTCCCTTCCAAAGATGATAGGCCTCCTGCTTCTCCAAATAAGCACGTCTACAATCATCATAGAATCACGGTTTGTCCTTCACTCGGTACCTTAGCACACGAGAAGGGATACGCCTATCAATTATGTTGACTACATTCTCATTCTACACTACCATATAATTGTGACCAATTCAAGCACAAAAGATCATGCAAAATTCCATTCCAGTCTGCTTGGGATTTCATATAAATTTTACAAGAGTATGATATATCAGAGACAGGCTGCTCAGTCTTCACTACTAATGAAATCAAGGCATGATCTGATGTCCCGACTGGAGAACCAACCTTACTAGTTATAACGCCAGGGGAGTCAGTGTATACGAGGTCCAAGCAATTACCAGACCTGTGAGTAGCTTCATTTATGATTTGCACACAGCCTGATTCAGAAGCAAATTCTAAAGCTCTTAAGCCATGGCGATCAGTAGGAGAGATAGAACTTAACCACTCCCTATGGTGAGCAATAAAATCACCAACAAAGACAAAAGCCTTTCTATCATCGTGTATCTTAGCCATAATGGTAAGAAGACAATTGAAGATAGAATCATCCATGTCTAGATTCCGGTAGATGGAACACAAATAAAAGTTATGCCTGCCACAAACTTTTATTACCTGAATATCATGACATCCACATTGATAGCAGGACTTATGAGAAGCAGGGTACTCGTGCCTAATATACACCGCCATTCCCCTGGCCCTAGGGATGCAATCGCGTTTCAACATTATTGGCTTCTTAAAACCAGTTATAAGAAGCTCAGATGACTGCCTCATATTAGAAACCAAAGTTTCCTAGCACAAAGGAATATCATACTGTCTGGACGCAACTGTAAGGTCTTGGATATTTGCATGAAGACCACGAATATTGCAATACAGAAGACGACATTGACGAAATCTAGGACGTACTGGTCCCGGATTTCGCTCAATGTCTCCAGACAGCATAAGAATTATAAATAAAAAAAGAGGCATCATACTTAAAAACTAGACTAACATAATCTCTAAAATAATCCTCAATTATCCTAATAACCAGAAGTAATGGTAGATAATTCAGCTAAATGGCAAGTGGATTAGCTTTATCAAAAGCTCAAAAACAATATGTACAGAATTATAAATAGTGATTGATGAAATAGTGATTGATGAAACCCATAGACTATATTAAAAAGCCGGAAAAACTGGTCAACATGGAGGAGCCGATACACCATGCAAGGCTCAATACCCTCCAGGATAGCCACTTCAACTGAAGGGAGGACAGTAAGGATGGTTTTGAGAAGAAAAAGAATCAGAAAAGGAAAAGGCAACCTCTAGATAAACCACCAGGCATCCATGACAGTTCTATTAAGCCTGCCCAACACACCATTTAAAAAAAACAAGAGGAAAAAAATAATAATAAGATAGAATAGGGTGCCCGTGTGTACCCTCAAGCAAGAGAACTCTAACCCAAGACAATGGAAGACCATGGTACAGAGGCTATGGCACTACCCAAGACTAGAGAACAATGGTTTAATTTTGGAGTGTCCTTCTCCTTAACCATAGTTAAAGAGTCTCTTCTAACCTTACCAAGAGGAAAGTACACTGAACAAATTGCAGTACAGTAATCAACCCCTTGGGTGAAGAAGTGTTTAGTATCTCATTGTTGTCAGGTGTATGAGGAAAGACGAGAATCTGTAAAGAATAGGCCAGAAAAAATAAGCCGTAACCAGAGAAAGGGATCCAATGCATTACTGTCTGGCCAGTCAAAAGATCCAATACCTCTCTAGCGGTAGTATCGATGACGTTGTTTTTCTATTTTATTTTTCAAACTTTCATATGACAGTGGGAAATTGTAGTCAACATTTTCTTTACAACAGCCTTGCTTTGCTAATAAATCTGCTTGATCATTCCCCGTCAAGTTACAATGAGATGGGGTCCAAATAAAATGGGCAATCCTATTTTTCTTTTCAAATTTACATAAAAGTATTCGAATTCTATTTACTAACTTATTACTTCCGGATGACTCTGACACAATAGACTGCAAAGCCGACATACTATCAGAGACCATAGTGACACCACCCAACTCATTCTTGGCAATAGTAAGTCCGGCAGCGATTCCCAGGAGTTCTGTTTGTGTAGTGGAACAATGATTGCTTGCCCTGATTGCGAGAGAGCGTGATTCCTGTAATATACCATCATGATAGAAAGCAACTCCAGCTCCAGCTCCAGCTCGTCCATTCTCCTGCAAAGAACCATCTGTGTATAGGACACTAGCACTATGTGGAAGGGCACTGCCCCTCCTGAGGAAGTCCTGCCTCAGCATCTCAATAGGCACATCAGATTTCCTATATGTAATATCAGAAAAAGATATAATAATTTCTGGAAAATCCCATGGCGGTAATTCTGGTACAACATACTGATTGTTATCCAAATAATCCCTTTCATTAATTGTACTCAAGAGTTCTCTAGCAGTGTTTAACCACTTAAGTTTATCTTTCCCCTTCGGATTCATTACAGCCTGCTTAAAAATACCATCATCAGCTGTATTGAGAGACTTTACAATCTGATTTGTAGCTACTGCTTTGATTCTTTCAGCAAGAGTTGATAGTCCTATTTCGTGCCTAATAGTTTAAATTTTAGCCGTTCTAGGGCACCCAAAAATCATCCTCATTGCTTCATTTTGGAGAACGTCGAGAGATTGCCTCTTTTGTCTGCTAAGAGTAATTAGATTACTTGCACTGTTGTCAATTATTGATCTTATCATAGAAATATAAAGGGTCATGAGAACTGGGTCATAAGACCCAACACTTCCCTTTGCAACCTTTCTCAATAAGGCTAATCTTGATTGACATTTTAGTTTTAGTTTAGTTACTTCATCATTCCTATGATTGCACTGTCCAATAATAACCCCCATATATTTATATGTAGCTACCTCTTCTATTATTTTACCTTGCAGTTTAATAATCTGTTTCTCTTCATTTCTCTTACTTAGTATTTCAGTTTTCTCTTGGGTATAACTAACCTTAGTTAATTAAAAAAAAATTCTTTTCTTGAGTGTTAATTTTGCAGATTTGTATGACTCTCCTTGTATCACTATGTCATCTGCATAAATAGTTGTTATAATACCTCTTGTCTTCAAAGAACCAATAACATTCATTAAAAAATTAAAGAGTATGAGTGATAAGACTTCCCCTTAAGGTGTACCTAGTTCCATCTTTTCCCACTTGGAGTAAATCCCTTC
>NC_090739.1:41670432-41677932 GCF_036898095.1 Palaemon carinicauda | reverse complement strand
TATATTAGAGTATGTTTTGCTAAAGTTTATGCTTGACGCTGCTCTAGGCTATTTTCCCTGTTGGAGCCCTTGGGCTTATAGCATCTCGCTTTTCCAACTAGGGTTATAGCTTGGCTGATAATAATAATAATAATAATAATAATAATAATAATAATAATAGCATTACTTAAATCGTCGTTTGATAATCACGAAATATTTCTCCTTCCTTAACAGTCTTTAATGAAAAATCATGGATTAAAGCTTCAATGACTTAATAATTGAAAATTATTGATAAAAAAACATATATTTGTACGACTACCAAAAGAAAAAACTTAAACATACAAACACGAAAGATTCCAGGGAAAAATAAGGAGTAAGATAATTCAGGCAGACCTTCAAATGTTAAAAAAATTACGTGTATTTCGTACCACAACCTTATATTTCGAAAAGCGTGTTCTCATGATCTTTAAAGATATAAATAAAAAAAAGTTTTGGGACTATCTGCTTTTCAATGTGGTCTTTGTAAGACCAGCCAATAGAGCCGGATCATTTATAACGGTCAGCAGTGGATCACATGCTGCACTTTAACTTCAACAAAAACATATTTTGAGCATCATTCCAATATCAAAGACAAAACAATCACCTAAATACAAACATACACATATATGTATTTACATAAAATGTATATATATATATATATATATATATATATATATATATATATATATGTATATATGTATGCATATATATATATATATATATATATATATATATATATATATATATATGTATATATGTATGCATATATATATATATATATATATATATATATATATATATATATATATATATATATATATATATGTGTGTGTGTGTGTGTGTGTAAACACATATTTATGCGTATGTTTGTATTTAAATGAGTATTTGGTCTTTGGTATTGGAATGATGCTCAAAATATATTTTTCTTGAAGTTAAAGTGCAGTATGTGATGCACTGCTGGCCATTATAAATGATCCGGCTATATTGGCTGGTCTTACAAAGACCACATTGAATAACAGCTAGTCCTAAGACTTTAAATATATATTATATATATATATATATATATATATATATATATATATATATATATATATATATATATTATATATATATATATATATATATATATATATATATATATATATATATATTATATATATATATATATATATATATATATATATATATATTATATATATATATATATATATATATATATATATCATATATATATCACATATATATATATATATATGTGTGTGTGTGAATGTGTGTGTGTGTGTGTCTGTGTGTAGGTTGTGTGTGTGTGCGTATTTACAGTCTTTATGCTTTTTCACTCTCCAGAATACTACCCCCTTAGAAGAGGTGGTATATTACTAATTTAGTAGCATTACTCTTCTGGTACTCAGCAAGACTGGTGGGATGACATTGCTATTTGCAACCATCACATTGCTCTAACTACCACGTATATACTTCATGGTTTAGGTTAAAGGGGGTGTAATGGAATTTTAATAGAATGGGCCTATCATCCCGTACTCGCCCAGGAGTCGAACATGGTGCACAAATGATAACATTCAAAACATAAGAATAAGTGTGTGTATTTCTGAGAGTGCGAATCTAAGCACAATATGTACTTTACTATACATGCAAGTAAGTACATAAGAATCAGAGCAAGTTCCCCTAAATTACTGTTTAAAAACCAGCAAGCACCGATATCTTAATGCCATAAAAGGGGAAAGTTCTTAACTAATTCACTGAGTGATTCAGTTAAGGTACGTGAAGTTTCACAGAATCGGTGAAAATGAGGAATAAAAACAGTCAAGAATCTAATAAACAAATGAAGATAGTCTTCTTAATGACTTCAGGAAGAAAAGCAAGGGGAAGAAATTGCATCGAGTAGCGGAAACGCTTGCTCTAGTTTGTTTATTGGGTTCCGGCATATTATGAATTTTCTTGAGCTCGCTGAGAAGCTGACATCGACAAAAGGACTAATCCCTTAGATTCAGTGTTTTATCACAAACCCTATTTTGATTTTAATATGTACAATGAAAGCCTCGACTTACATAAGATTCTTCATGCTCATCATGTTTACCAGTACAAGTATTGGGGATATTATTAGTACCATAAGTATTCCTTAAAATCTGCGTGACACAATCACCTAGCATATATTTCTCGGTATACATCGTTATGAACTCTTCGATAACTCCTGCTGAGCAGATTGGCCAATTAATTTCTGCTAACGAGATGGGTATCTAAATTGGACCGCGAGTGGAACCGCCCACCGCTAACAACGCCCACTTTGAAGCGCTCATTTTCCACGCAATGAGTTTTACTTGGGAGTTGGGAAAATCTTTCGAAATTACTTTGGGGTCATGATTCCAGGAAATTCATACTGTTTTCGTAATTCCTGAAGCAAACGCTTTCCCCTCCCATCTTGTGCTTCTAACAGGCATTTTCACTTTATTTATACTGTAAAGATTTTGCTTGCTTTAGTTTTCGAATGCTGTTATCCAGCAAGGTATGAATTTTTCTATTTCACTGGGCTACAATAAGTAGATACCACAGATATTTACATTTTTTTCTTTAGAACGTGAAATTGATATTAAGTAAACCTTCCCGGATGAAATGATAGCCCCTTCCCGTATTTCACACCTAGTTAAGCTCTTTTCAGGGTTCGGGATCTGGATCACAGTTTTCCGACCTGTAGCCTATCCCAGAAGTCTCACGGTCTCCCTATTAGCCAGGAACCTGTACCGCACGTGTTTCACACGGTATTTTTTTTTTCGTACATCTCGCTCTACAACTCACTGTTAAAGCCTGTTTAAGCCTGCCTTTTAGTGAATCATTTTGTTTAGATTTTTCTGACATTCTTGTACGGCACCTCGTGTACATAAAAACCCTATCTGTTGAAATAGAGCCGGACCAAGGATGGGGAACCTGCAGCCTTAAGGCTGCATATGGTCTTCTGGACCATCAAGTGCGGCCTTCTACGGCCTTTGATATATGTACAGTATGTGTAGTATATTTCTGCTTTGACACTGAATATTGTGTGTTTGAAATCATTCTACTGTATATACACACATACAAATATGTACACAGACAATAGGAAAGTTGTGTTCAGTGTTGTACCTCCCAGAGAATGGAAGCAATTTTTCCTTGAATTCAATGAATCATAACTTAATACAACTAGCAGTTTTTCCTTGTCAGCTGCAACAGCTGATGTAGCTGACAAGGAAAAACTGCTTTTTGCAATTACTGAGTGATTTAACGTATGATGGACGAGAGAGTTCCTGTTTTGTCCATCTCCTCACTGTGATCTATGTTAGTTTTAGATGAGTCAACAGGTTCCAGATTTTTGGCATAAAAATATTCTATTTGTGCTTTCACTGATGAGTTCTGATTGTATGAAAAAAAGCTTCCCTTAGGTAACCTTAACGCAAATACAAGAGGAACAGACATTTTAACAACTTCAATAAGCAATGTCACAAAGGAAGACTAAATTTTACTTCCTTATTATAATAAGTTCTACTCTGATGGTGTTCCAGCTATGATGGTTAAAAACTAGGGATTTATTGAACATCTTAAGAAAGCAAATAATTGATTTTTTTCAATGAAAACAGTTAAGCGTGTTTAAACAGATACAATTTTTACTGGGATGTTGCATTTTTATGCGATGTAATTGTTTAAAAAGTACCTACTCGCCAATATAAGATATTTGAAAAGGTTATATTGTTGATATTTATAAGCTATCTTTTCCAAAAGATTAATATTATCTTATTTATCACTTCAATACAAAGAACCTACTTGCTTAACTAAAGTAATTTGAAAATGACATGCTTTCGATATTATTCATTTACTTACGGTAGTTTGAAAACTACCCAAACTTGAATGAAATATTTTAAAATTTAGTTTTCAATATAATTCATTTACTGATTACTTGCATGAAAAGTACTTACCGTAATTAAAATATTTGAAAGGTTAATGCTTTAGATTTTTATAAACCTGTCACACTTTCTTTAGATTACTAATAAATTACTTGGAAGATAAAATAACCAACAAAATTCGATGCGGCCTTAACGAGCATTGAGGAATTGCAAGATGGCCCTCATCCAAAAAAGGGTTCCCCACCCCTGAGCCAGTGCATTCACCTCGCCTCTCATTTACAACCTAACGGCTCTCTCACACATTGGTGACCACCAGAGGTAAGATCAGCTCCCTCGCGCCTTCCCCCACACTGCTGGTTCTTACTGTAGCAATGCTGCCAATTGAATCTTTGACACACGTCACCTCAATGAAACTGTCGCCCTTCGTCAGCAGAGAAGCGTTCGCCTGGTTCCAGCGTGCCGAAGTCCAGTTAAGCATCAAGTGCGTGACTCACTCAAGCACCAAAGTAAACTATGTTCTCGCTGAGTACCCCAGGTACACTTTTCCGGAAGACTTAATTTTTGTCTCTGCATTTTCATTGAACATTACCGTAGTTTTACTTATATTCATTTTCAGTCTTAAATTTCTGCTTCCCTATTCAAATTACACACACACACACATACACACACATATATATATATATATATATATATATATATATATATATATATATATATATATATATATTTATATATATATATATATATATATATATATATATATATATATATATATATATATATATATATATATATATATATATATGTGTGTGTGTGTTTGTGTGTGTGTGTGTATGTATTTGTGTGGATTTATGATTGACAATAAACACTCGCACGTGTTCAAGTAAATTCATAGACTGAAGATGAACAAAATATCTTAAAGAAATACGTAGAACCAATTTGTTAAACCATTAAGAAGGAAATTGATGATTTATAATGATAACGATGAAAATATCTTGAGAGTTTTTGCAACTCAACGAACAACTGTCACAAGGTTGGGCTTGCCTTGAAGAATTTTCAAGGAAGGTTGCAGTTCATTGAAGATCTATGAAGGGGGCCATACCAGGTTCCTTCTTTGGATTCTATTTTGAGCATCAAGTAGTTACCTTCGACAAATGAATAATTCATAAGACCGAAGGGGCCATCCAAATCCAGATTTGGATGTGAATGTATCAATTATTTTTATTATTATTATTATTATTATTATTATTATTATTATTATTATCAGTAGACAAAGTACAGTAGTAATAGTATTCCTCAAAATTTTTGTTACACAAACAAGCGGTATATTTTACAAGGCGAATATGGATATAAAACTACAATACTGGCATTCAATTGACCCACTATTTTCCGTCTGGCCAAATTATGAACTCTTCGATAACTCCTGCTGAGCAAATTGGCCAATTAATTTCTGCTAACGAGATGGGTATCTAAATTGGACCGCGAGTGGAACCGCCCACCGCTAACAACGCCCACTTTGAAGAGCTCATTTTCCACGCAATGGGTTTTACTTGGGAGTTGGGAAAATCTTTCGAAATTACTTTGGGGTCATGATTCCAGGAAATTCATACTGTTTTCGTAATTCCTGAAGCAAACGCTTTCCCCTCCCATCTTGTGCTTCTAACAGGCATTTTCACTTTATTTATACTGTAAAGATTTTGCTTGCTTTAGTTTTCGAATGCTGTTATCCAGCAAGGTATGAATTTTTCTATTTCACTGGGCTACAATAAGTAGATACCACAGATATTTACATTTTTTTCTTTAGAACGTGAAATTGATATTAAGTAAACCTTCCCGGATGAAATGATAGCCCCTTCCCGTATTTCACACCTAGTTAAGCTCTTTTCAGGGTTCGGGATCTGGATCACAGTTTTCCGACCTGTAGCCTATCCCAGAAGTCTCACGGTCTCCCTATTAGCCAGGAACCTGTACCGCACGTGTTTCACACGGTATTTTTTTTTTCGTACATCTCGCTCTACAACTCACTGTTAAAGCCTGTTTAAGCCTGCCTTTTAGTGAATCATTTTGTTTAGATTTTTCTGACATTCTTGTACGGCACCTCGTGTACATAAAAACCCTATCTGTTGAAATAGAGCCGGACCAAGGATGGGGAACCTGCAGCCTTAAGGCTGCATATGGTCTTCTGGACCATCAAGTGCGGCCTTCTACGGCCTTTGATATATGTACAGTATGTGTAGTATATTTCTGCTTTGACACTGAATATTGTGTGTTTGAAATCATTCTACTGTATATACACACATACAAATATGTACACAGACAATAGGAAAGTTGTGTTCAGTGTTGTACCTCCCAGAGAATGGAAGCAATTTTTCCTTGAATTCAATGAATCATAACTTAATACAACTAGCAGTTTTTCCTTGTCAGCTGCAACAGCTGATGTAGCTGACAAGGAAAAACTGCTTTTTGCAATTACTGAGTGATTTAACGTATGATGGACGAGAGAGTTCCTGTTTTGTCCATCTCCTCACTGTGATCTATGTTAGTTTTAGATGAGTCAACAGGTTCCAGATTTTTGGCATAAAAATATTCTATTTGTGCTTTCACTGATGAGTTCTGATTGTATGAAAAAAAGCTTCCCTTAGGTAACCTTAACGCAAATACAAGAGGAACAGACATTTTAACAACTTCAATAAGCAATGTCACAAAGGAAGACTAAATTTTACTTCCTTATTATAATAAGTTCTACTCTGATGGTGTTCCAGCTATGATGGTTAAAAACTAGGGATTTATTGAACATCTTAAGAAAGCAAATAATTGATTTTTTTCAATGAAAACAGTTAAGCGTGTTTAAACAGATACAATTTTTACTGGGATGTTGCATTTTTATGCGATGTAATTGTTTAAAAAGTACCTACTCGCCAATATAAGATATTTGAAAAGGTTATATTGTTGATATTTATAAGCTATCTTTTCCAAAAGATTAATATTATCTTATTTATCACTTCAATACAAAGAACCTACTTGCTTAACTAAAGTAATTTGAAAATGACATGCTTTCGATATTATTCATTTACTTACGGTAGTTTGAAAACTACCCAAACTTGAATGAAATATTTTAAAATTTAGTTTTCAATATAATTCATTTACTGATTACTTGCATGAAAAGTACTTACCGTAATTAAAATATTTGAAAGGTTAATGCTTTAGATTTTTATAAACCTGTCACACTTTCTTTAGATTACTAATAAATTACTTGGAAGATAAAATAACCAACAAAATTCGATGCGGCCTTAACGAGCATTGAGGAATTGCAAGATGGCCCTCATCCAAAAAAGGGTTCCCCACCCCTGAGCCAGTGCATTCACCTCGCCTCTCATTTACAACCTAACGGCTCTCTCACACATTGGTGACCACCAGAGGTAAGATCAGCTCCCTCGCGCCTTCCCCCACACTGCTGGTTCTTACTGTAGCAATGCTGCCAATTGAATCTTTGACACACGTCACCTCAATGAAACTGTCGCCCTTCGTCAGCAGAGAAGCGTTCGCCTGGTTCCAGCGTGCCGAAGTCCAGTTAAGCATCAAGTGCGTGACTCACTCA
>NC_090739.1:41662932-41665432 GCF_036898095.1 Palaemon carinicauda | reverse complement strand
AGTGTGCCCGAGTGTACCCTCAAGCAAGAGAACTCTAACCCAAGACAGTGGAAGACCATGGTACAGAGGCTATGGCACTAATCAAGACTAGACAACAATGGTATGATTTTGGAGTGCCCTTCTCCTAGAAGAGCTACTTACCATAGCTAAAGAGTCTCTTTTACCCTTACCAAGAGGAAAGTAGACACTGAACAATTACAGTGCAGTAGTTAACCATCAGGGTGAAAAAGAATTGTTTGGTAATCTCAGTGTTGCTAGGTGTATGAGGACAGAGGAGAATTTGTAAAGAATAGGCCAGAATATTCGATGTATGTATAGGCAAAGGGAAAGAACCGTAACCAAAGAGAAGGATCCAGAATAGTACTGTCTGGCCAGTCAAAGTACCCCACAACTCTCTAGCGGTAGTTAGAGTCTATAGAGTCATGTGTCAAAGGGCTGTGCTGGGTGTAAGATAATTACTCTAGGTTTTTCAGGGAATTTCTTGAAACTCTTCGCCTATAAGTCATAATACCTTTTTGATTCGTTCAATGAATGTCATGAGATGTCAAAAGATGACTGTTTTTAAATCATTGAATATGGATTTGCCGGCTGAAGAGGGGGCTTGGCCGTTGATCATATGTATATATGGTTTGTCTCTAGGGCATTGTCCTCTTTGATAGGGAAATTTCACTGTTCCTTGTCTCTGCCATTCATGATCGGCCTTTAAACCTTTAAACAACGTATCATTCAATATGATTCAAAATAGATAGAAATAAATTAATCATTTCACAAGATCCAGTGTCAAAGGTTGATGAATGCTTCCTTATAAGGTATATTCCACAAAATTCATTTAATAATTTTTCAAGACCGCTAAGCATTAAAGTTACTAAATAATTTTCTAAAATCTCCAGCAATTGCTGAAATCACTTTTAAAATCCCAGTGTAAATGTAGCTTAAATAATTTTGCATCGCCAAAAAACGGTTAAAAGTCTAATTTATCTGATAGAATACGAAAATCATCAGAAATCGATGGAATATTCTCCAAGATCCACCAAGAGGCAAAGTTACTACACCATCCTGAATGACTCACATTTCCCTAAAGGTCCCCATATCCTTCAATAGATTCCACAACCATCAATATTTAGTGAATAATATATAGGTTGCAGAATTATTCTTCAAGATTCCTTATATGTAAACCTTGAAAATATTAATTTCGAGTTTGTTACGGACTCCAGAGGACCAGTGGATGGACAGGACACTAACTACAGGATTGACTTGACACAAGAGATTACTTTAGAAGGGACCGGTGTGATGAGTCATGTTGAGAGTCAAGATCCAAATAAATAAGAAATTATAGTAATGTAGCAGATATAGGACTGATGAATAGAATATCAAGGAAAAGGTGAAAACATGTGAATTCGTATGAAATTTAAGGGCCTTATTGAGTAACAAATCTAGAAAGAAAACGTATACACAAAGAGGAATGTTAAGAACCAAATGGATCTTCGATTAAATTGAAAATGGTATAATCATATAACCTGAAGTTAAGAAAAACTTTTATATCTAGTGAGTGAATATTTCAAACGATTGTCAAATGTAGAGTATAGAAAAAAAAAAGAAATTCGGAGAATTCAAGAGTTCTACGATATATTTTTTATATGAAAATATTTTGGAATTATAAATAATGTTGGGACGAAAGTTAAAAGAAAGAAAAAAATAATATGCATACTGGGAGCTGATAATATGACAAGTATGATGTAGGAGTATGGACGACACAGTATAGGGACTTTCAAAATGAAAAGGTAAAAGCAATACCATTTTATTTATCAAAATTCATAGGTGCTGTCGGTAATTGTAATAAATACATAAACATAACTTTATATAGTACGCATATGGAAGGATTTAGCGTTATAAAGCAAGAAAAGCAGGTGGAAATAATTAGGGATGTCATGGTATTGAGAGAAGTCATGGCAAATGCAGTATATGGCGTATATTATATTAAATGGAGCTTCTGACAGTAATAAGGAATCTGAGACGTTAAACACATTAAAGATGTATTGCACATATCATTTGTTGAGAAGGATTTCAAGTACAGTATCTTGGTAAAAGCATAGAAGGGAAAGTGACTGGGTTCCCATTGAAGTATCACAGAAAATCTTGCTGTATTTCTATGCCTATCTGATATTTCTGTTGATGGGACGATGATGCAAGTCAAAGAAAAGTCTTGCAAAATGTGTCGGCAGAGGAATCTGGAGTCATGATTCTTGAAGGGATTCAGTGATAATTGCTAATTGTTAAAAAGAGGCTGTGAAGTTTGGTGAAATGAATCTTAAGGTTTTTGGAAATGGGGAAATCAGAGTACGAATGTTAGCAAGTGTAAGGTTAGACAGTGAATGGAAGCTGAAAAGTATTATTCATATAGAAGAAGGAAGAAAGGAAATGGTTAATTTGTAAAGGTAAAGATGAAATCTGGACCATAAATAGTTATATTTCCGAAAGATGAAGCAAGGCTATGTATAAA
>NC_090739.1:41640432-41650432 GCF_036898095.1 Palaemon carinicauda | reverse complement strand
TTTCCTGTAATTCACTTTCAAATTACTGAAAGAAAAAACTACACTTTTAAAGTTAGTAGGCGTAGCAACCTCGCTACCCGTTGTTTAAAAACTGTCCGGGATTGGGATTTTTTTTTTTTTTTTTATTCTCTCATACAGGAAGTGAGCACTGTGAGCATCTGTTTCCGGCATCTATTCTTTGGTTCGAGGTAATGTCGATATATCTAGACTTTAGTTTTCGGGGATTTCTTTAATTTTCACTCATCTATACTGTATATCTTTCACAAGAACTGATGATATATCTTACATTTTACATATAAATCATATTATATTACAATACTCATCACTTCTTATCACCATCATTTCTAGACTTTTGAAAAATGTTGACTTCATAAAATACTTAAAGGCGATAATGTCTGCTTTACTCTAAAATCTCATCTTCATCTATATCGATCTATGTTGTTTGGGTTCTGTTAAACAATTTAAAATGTAAATAAAACCCGTTTTGAAACATCATAGAATACAGACATCCATGCCATACACGGCAAAAGGGAAAAAAAAGGGAAAAAAATTTACGTAACGTAGAAGTTTCTTGCTATATATTTTGTTTTTGTACGCATGTGCCACAACAAATGTTTCTGAGGAACTAATTCATATGAATCTCGTTCACTAACTTTACCTTTTGTAGAGAATAATGATAATACTTTTATGTAGTTTTGGGGGGCAATTCTAAGCATTCTTTACGTGGTTTTGGAACGACAAAAAACTTACATAAAATAAACGCTAAAGAAATGCCTCAATTTAAGATTTTTTTATGTGACAATATTTCATAGACTACGGAGAACATTTTCTTGATATTTTTTTTTTTTGTATAACACGTTGAAGTCTTTTTGAATTTTTATCTCCATATCATTGTCTTATTGTTTTCATAATTGTGAAGTAATGCTCCCTAAAGTGTCAAAACAATCCAAGATCAATTTATACGGGAGAAAAAAAAATCAACATTTCAGATGAAAAGAGTAATAAGACGAGGAGGATTTTTAACAATAAAAGTTTAACTGAACTTGAGTCAATTGGTATATTCGGTGCATATTCGTCTTAACACGTGCAAAAAAAAAGGGGGGGGGGGGGTTGATACGATGAAACTCACGGAGTTTAAAGGCCACCAATAAATGGTTGAGGCAAGGTGCACTGACATTCCCCTGGTTAGCGGGACAATGTTCAAGAGACCCACCATATATACATATGATCAGCGCCCAAGCCTCCTTTCCATTCAAGGTAGGGCCAGGGAGGACAAGGCAATGGTTGCTGATGACTCAGCAGGAAGACCTGTAGGCTCCCCCAAACACCCCAGCAGTAGCTCACAAAGATGGTGAGGTTGTAGACTACAAGAAACCATTGAGCTTGAGCAGGACTCGTCCACAGTCCGGCAAATCGCCAGGCAGGGACGTTTCCCAAAGGCCACCACTCTAATGTAAAAGTAGTTGTGCAAAGTTACTATGAAATTCTACGCCAAAGAGTAATATGTTCTTAATGTTATCATGTAAATTATAGCAATAAGAAAATGCAATAAAACATTTGACAGTAAAAACATAGAGAGATAATTCTGGATGAATCATACCATCCGGAATGGATATGCAACAAATAGATAAATACCACACGTGATCCACATGCGTTAATATGAAAACGAAATTATTCAAAGTTTATAAAAAAAATAACTATGATACATTTAAAAAAAAACCGAATGTTGTTCATGTATAAAACTGAAAATAACAACTGATAAAAGGTGAAAAATCAAACAATGCTAAAGACATAGGGAAAAATTACCACTAAATGAAACACAATGTGTGCGCGTTATGTTATTATATAAACCCCATCTTTGGAAGACCACATTAAGCTTAGCAGCTCAAAGGTGTGAGCAAAAATATTTTCGCATTAAGATTATCCTTAACAAAGTGCCGTTTTACTGGTATTCTATGATTTAAGTTATTTTATTAATAGTAAAATATAAGTATAAAAAAAAACAATAAAAAATAAATATTAAAGTAATATGTTCATTAAATACATACATCTTCATACACAACTTGCAGTGAAAAACAAAACATCGAAAATAATATATTGGATATTTTTACCCTTCTTTTAGAGCACTTACTTATCAATATATTTCTTCGATTGCTCTTTGCAAAGTTTACTCATTTTACTACGAGGCTACTTTGGTGTTCGTTTGAAGCAGAATAATTTACATTTATCGCAATACGTTATAAGAAAAAACAGGATGACTTGAAATTGGTCAACGTAAAAACTCTATTATTTGCCAAAAAAACTTAGATATAAAGCAATAAAGATATATAAAGTAATAAAGATATACAAAGTATCTGTGCGCACACACGCAATTTCAATACATTGCATTTTTCAAGACGAAAATCTTACTGCTGTTAAAGCCAGAAAATGCGGAGTATAACTCACTACCATAATTTTCTATCTTATCGGTACACAATCCATAGATATTCCTGATTAGAAGAATCTATAAAACCACTAATAAAATTCTTTTATAAGAAGATAAATTATAATCTTAATAACTATAATTTTGTCCCTACATCTATTGACATTGAAACAGCATTCAACTTTTAATAGTTATTGTACAGTAGCAGGCGAGGGACCGTTGGGCCATCCTATCATTTAAACTTACTTACTCTACTTTACTTTGATGGCTGCTTTTCCGGTCCCATACAGCAGGGGAACCCCACTCTCTACAGGACCTCCACTGTCGTTTTACCATGTTCGTTCACAGTATTTATCTTTTTAAGTCGCATGTTGTTCATTGACTGTTAAATCGTCACTGTCAAAAGACTCATGAAATAAGAAAGTCTTCAGTTTCCTCTTGACAGCCTTAATGTCTTCAATCATTAGAATGTTTCGTGGGAGCTTATTATATAGTCTCGGGGCCGCATATCTAAAGGCTCTGGAACCCAAAGTGGACATAAATCTAGGTTCCAACAGTTTGAAGCCATGTCTTTAGCATTTTTAGAAACAACTAATTACTGAGACAAAATCTACATGTATGTATATGTGTGTAACAGAGTATTCCTTCAAACTAATACTAGTCGTATAGGTATAGTTATCCAAGCGACAATTCATCAAGGTTGTTTTGATTCAGAAATCTATTTAAATCAGAGTAAAAAAAAAAAAACATGATTCAAATCAAAATGAAATACTGTCAAAAATTACCTTGGGAAAAAGGAAACTTTCAAAAATAATTACTATTTATATGTATTGCAACAAATGAACAAAATCCTATTTAATAGCTATATCATTTTGGGTTAAACTTGTTGGTCTTAAGAAGTGAAGATGTTATTGTAATTATACAAATCATAATGGTCTTGATTTTTTTTAACACCGTTAATAGAAATTAAAAATTTTGTTGCCAGTACAGTACGCACATGGAGAAGTCCTAAATATATTTTGAGTTTTATTTCTTACTGTGGACTTTATGATATAATAAAACTGCCGTATATTCGTATTTTTGTTTGATTGAAGTTTCGCTTATTATTGTGTATTTACGTACAAGTTACTATAACTTATCCGCTTCGATTAAATCGTTAGTCCGAATTTTGGTTTTTAAGAGAAAAACTCTTCTTGAGTAATGCATAATAAACTATGATTTCATTTAATATAGATCAAGTTCAATACTAGAAAATACCCTCATAACACTGAAACAAATAGTAAGCAGAAGCAAATAGGTACTATTAAAAAAAGTAATTTAGATAAAAAAAAATGGATTTAGATAAAAAAAAAAATCTGAAAGGGAGGAGACCAGTGTGACTGATACTAAGGCCTCATGTTGACTCTGTACATTTACATTGAACATTATATTAGTTTTACTCATATTCATTTTCAGTCCTACAAATCTGCTTTCTTTATTCAAAACTTCTATCATCGGCTGCAATTCCTTCATGCAAAACAAAGGCATCAGGCATGTCTTTCAACTCACGTCTGTTTATGGTATTTTTATGCCAGTTTATACCCAAAATTTTCTTATCTCGTCAATCCGTCGTATCCTCTTCCATCTCCCTGATTCTTTTGCCATACAGTATCTAAATAGTAAAAATTTTGATAATTGTGATAATAATGGTAATTTTATTAATTTAAATTATATTAATAATCCCAATAATTTTAATGATTTCAGTAAAATTAATGACAATTATAATCTTAATAATTTTGATAATTATAAGAATGTTTTTTTCAAGATGTAAATATCGACTTTTTTGTAGCCCATATACTAAGCGGGGTCCTAGAGGTCCTGTCTGACATATCATGGAGTGTATAAATTCAACAGTCTGAGCTGAAAATAATGAAAAACAGACACAATATCTGTTTTATTTATATACAGTACAGTCGGTTTACGCGAATCTTAACTCTGAGGTGAAAACGTATATCAATAACCCGTAGACTTTAACACATAACTCTCCAAGCAACGTAATGTATAATCGCGAAATATATACTGTAATGACTCCAAAATCTTTATTAAGATGCAAATGTTGAATATTTTTTGTAGCATATATAAAAACCTGAGTTATCACGGCCTTGTTTCACATATTTTGGTGTGAATAGAGTCAACGGTCTAAGATGCAAATCATGACGAAAAGAGAAACTGTTTTATTTATATAGATAACGTATGTTTAACATATGAATACGATGCTGTTGCAAAATTACTAAAATCATACCTTATTTTTTGAGTGCATTGATATATTGGTCTATTTATATAACATAAAATGTAAAGATAGCTAAACAAATTTGCAATAGGAATATATGAGAATACACATTTCACACAAATAATTGTCAAAATCATGAACCATAGCAAGAAAAAGAGAGGTGGCGAATAGATCCATGGTTATCTCGACACAATGATGGGGAGAATAGTAGATGGGAAAAAACTATTGATATTGGTAAAAGAAAACTGTACTTAGAAATCAGTAATGAGCTCACATTTTCGTTGGTTATGAAGGATTAAGTGGTAACTCATTAAGGATATGATAGAAGAATAAAAATTCACAAAAAGCGAAACCTACAACAGCAGCAACAACAATATTGTTAATAAACATGAATATGATCATGCTAATGATTTGCGTAATATGTGGTCTTTCCTTGTAGTGAATAAAGAGGAAAAGAAACTGTGATCCGATGTACAGGTAACATCTCAATATCGCTAATGTTGTAATGTTTATAAGATTCATTTGCCTATATGACTCATATACTAATGAGTTCTTTATTTGTATTATGTTTTTGTAGGTTTTATTTGTAATTATATGATACTTTAATTTCACGCCAAATACATAAACTATATATTTTTTCATCTCGTTATATTTTGTCTTATTTATTTTTATCCAATCTTCTTGGTACAAACAAGTTGTTTGTATGCGATGCCTCACCCCCACTTAAATACAATAGAACACAATTTTGTGGGATCCCAGTTCAAAAGAGGGGTTTGTGGTTGGGGAAACACACAAAAAAGGGTGTTACACTACACCACGCTCTAAGAATAAATGCATTAACCACACTAAAAACCAACTGGAAAAGTACATAGATCATGAGTGGTTCATGAGAAACCACCAGAGGGGTTTCCTGATAACACTCGGAGGCACCCAGTACCTACTACACCCACCTGACTTAACCTTGGGGGCCACATCGTCCTCCTTACTTACTGGGATATGCCCAAGGGAAAAGCAACTACCACCCCTCTAACCCATCATGACCCACGACAACGACGACGCATCCCTTAGCATAAATAAAAAATGATTAAATTCCACATAATGTAGCAATTAAAAGCTATAAAACAGCTATTTTTTAAATGGAGTATTATAATAGATTACCGAAATAGATTGAATTCCAATCAAGCATGCACTCCCGACAAGTCAGCCATCCTCTATCTGAACGGCTTGCCATAAAATAGGGTAGAAATATCAAAACATCTGGGAACTTCAGTAAAAATGATTTGGCAAGTTTTAATTGGCTCCAAACACGAAGTAATGATTACCTCAGAGGAAAAAATAGGCAATTTTCCAAAAATGCAAGGCAACAGCGCGCGCACAATGTCACTTTTATATTAACGGATGTCAGCGATAGACATTGAAAACGTTATTTTTTTTTTTTTTTTTTTTTTTTTTTTTTTTTTTTTTTTTTTTTTTTTTTGTTAATTGATGCCTACGTTATTCAATGACCCCTTTATATTTACAAACAAAACACACCAAACCGGCCAGCACTCGTTCATTCCTTATAGAAAATTCCTGTTAGGCATGAAAACATAGTATATAATCAATGTTATATACTTTTTCCTGGAAGTGAAATAGAAAATCAATAAAGACATGGACTGTACCCTTGGGGTTTTAAGCAGAAACAATTTGTTGTTAATCGTGGCAGGGCACAAACTAGTTTTAACAAGGTTTTTTTTTTTTTTCAATACTCGTAAATGCAACTATTGTAGATGAATAAGATGGCATCAACTAAGCACTATGACAGAAAATCATAGCAAACAAGCGACAAGAAAAGAGCCAATGTAGAAGAGCATGAAGCAAAGGTCGCCTTAAAGGTAGACTAACACAGTGTTAGTCTGTAAGATATAACGTGGTCGAAGGGCTTTCCCTATAGGTACTTTTAGCATGAGGCTTGCAATGCAGAAAAAAAGACCTAGCCTACCTAAAGTAAACTTGAATGTAGACTTTAAAAGAAACTGCATAGCTTCTCCTAACAAATCAACAAAGGAATGGTAATTTATCCCTGAGAGGTTTAGGAAAATTGAAGTTCAAAATCTGTGGATACCAAAATATATTTAGCAGCCATCTAAAGTCCCTTCTACTTCACATTCCAGATCTTGAGGTCTAAAGAAAGATCTGACTTATTGTAGTTAAGTGACAAGGAATTGGATTAAGCAGCCGAAGGCTACATGAAAGTTTCCAGAGCTTGTACATATATCTAACACCAAGTAATTGAAAAAAGTAGCTCATAGGATCTAAGAAGAATTTACTGCAACAATGTTGCTTACCTTAAAAAAGGAGAGTGAATCACAAGTGTAGAATCAGTAAACTTACAGTCAAACATTATGGCAAATAAGTCTAGTGGCAATGGTAGAAATTATCTTTAAGTACAAGTGGGCGTATCTAAGCCAAAGATAAAAGAATTGGGCGAAATCCAAACATAATACCAAAGCCAACATCTCCAGCACAGAGAGACCATTGCAGGTTTTTTTTTTTTTTTTTCAAAACCCCTAACAGATAATTCCATTATATTCTACATCAATTTATAAAAAGTATGTCAAAATCACTAAGACTTATTCTCCTATCCTCCAAAATTTTGTTGGATGTCTGCAAAGGTTTACTCATATACTGGGAGGTTTAAATTGTAAATCTATAAAAATACAATGCTTCAAAAGAATAAGACTTAGATAAGGCGTAACTTTTGACATCCATTATTAACTAATCCAATACCCTGACCAGTTACAACAATGAATAGCTATTGAGTTTGCATCCCTCTCACCAATTCAGTTGTCTTCGCTCCTATGTCATGTAAGAAAGTATGGAACTACATAGTAAAAGATTAGTGTAATTCACTAATTAGTTTTGAACTAAATAAGAAAACTATAACCATTTTCCATATCATACAAGTAAAAACGTGTTCAAGAGCTACAATGAAATAATAAATTAAAAGTTTTAAAAAGTCATTTGTGTTAGACTAATTCAGAGAGATGGTCAAGTTAAAACATAATTAATTCACATATTATTGTGGAAAAATCCCGTGATCTAAAACTATCTTGCAAGTGTAAATAAGATGACAATCTTCTGTATTTAAAGACAATCAGTATTTGTGAAAAAAAATATTATATGAAAATCAAAGTATAAATATAAATAAAACTGTCTTTTCACATATTTCCTCGCTGTATGGAATTCAAATAAACACCTTTCAAAGAAAAAGAGTAAGTATATTATTGATAATCATTTCATTCGACACAAAAAAGTTAGAACACGTTAGCTACATGTTCGTGACCTTTTATTGAATTGAAAATTTCATGGCGTTCGGGAAAATATTTTGCTCTTTTTAAATTGGACTCATGCTGCTTATCAAGAGCGAAGTAAAACTAAATGAAATTTTTCAGCATAAGGTGAGGAATTATTCATCTCTAATTACTACATACGGTGATTTTAGTAATTATCCCTGTTACTTCCCATCTCCTATATATAATAAAGAGCAAGTGGCTCTCTCTCTCTCTCTCTCTCTCTCTCTCTCTCTCTCTCTCTCTCTATATATATATATATATATATACACACGCATATATATACATATATATGTATGCATATATATACATATATATATATATATATATATATATATATATATATATATATATATATATATATGTATGCATATATATACATATATATATGTATGTATATATACATATATATATATATTTGTGTATATATATACATAATGTTTGTGTATATATATACATATATATATATATATATATATATATATATATATATATATATATATGTATGTGTGTATGTATATATATATATATATATATATATAATATATATATATATATATGTATATATATATATATATATATATAATATATATATATATATATATATATATATATACTGTTAAAAAATTGCCGCAAAAATCAGTAAAAATCCTGGAATAAATGTTGCCAGGCATTTACGTTTTAAAAGCGGATTTGTTGACGTAAATGAGTGATATTACGGTCACCAACCCGTAAAACATAATAACAAAGTAGTGTAAAAATAACAACCGCCTGTATTTTACAGAAATACTGCTTAGAACTATTTTTTTACCGAGAATTTCCGATTGAAATTACGTCTTTTTTAATAGTTTATACATACGTGCGTGAATATCTATCTAAATATATAGATTCCTATTTGACGGGTCGCGTACACTAATTAAGAATAATATTGAGTCAGAAATCCCACAAGGAAATTGCTAGGAATAGTCTAATTGATTAAGGCTGTAAAGAATTAAAAAGCATTGGTGCAGTTGAATTGGGGAGATTGTATCTTGCTTAGCGTATAGCTCCGCCTAACACTGCTCCACTTTCCCAATTTAATTAAAAGTACTAACAGTTACTTAATTAGTAGTCCGTCTTTGTTGATATATTCTGAAAGCAAAAAATTTCCTTCCGGTAATTATGTTTGAGCAATGTCTCCATATTTACAGCCATGTTAAATTTTTTTCCAGTGTAATCTCGGAAAGACTAATTACCAGATTGTATGAAATTTAGTAGATATATCCAGCCTAATTGGTTTGCTCCTATATCTCCATTTACTTATTCGCTTAATATAATCATACTTTCAAATTAAATTAATAAGAAAATAAGCTTTTGAGAGAATGATAGAACTTTTATTGGTATTGAAAAAAGCCAGTTTAGATATATTAAGAATATATTTGACTTCTAGATGAAAGATACACATTAATGATATTTGTCCCATTTACCATTTTGCATATAGAATATCTTATTATCGACAAAACACCTAAATCTATCATCTGTGCATGTAAATACTATAAATAACTTGATAATGCTGAAAACACTATTAACACACAAGAAAATTCCAAACTCAAGTTATTTTAAAGACAGATAATAATAAATAGCTCACACTTTCATAAAGAATGAGAGTTTCGTTTTATCGACCACATTCTCAGCAAATAATTTTCATAAAGTACTTTCAATGGCTACCTTTCAACAAAGAAGCATAACGTGAATAAAATCAACTAAAATAATATTGTGCATAATTGCATTAGATTAGACAGAGGATATTGACACTTGTGTAGTAAAGATACCTATTACTTACATGTACTTCAACAACACTTCAGAAGAATCGAGTGCTCGAAACACAGCCCAATAAGAGAGCAACATCACATATGAACTTTGGTAAAGAATTTCCTGGTTTCCAATGAAGAGGAATGAGGAAGGAAGCTCTGCTGTGGTTATCTCGTTTGACTCTTT
>NC_090739.1:41612932-41635432 GCF_036898095.1 Palaemon carinicauda | reverse complement strand
TCATTTCGTAGAATTCCGTTATGAAGGCAGTGCCGTCTGTGCATCTTTGGCCCTTAGCTGCAATTGTTTTTAATCCTCTTACTTTGCCTCTGTTCTTGTTTCCTTTCTCCTGCTTGATGTCAAACCTTTTCTAACTTTTACTTTAAAGTGTGACAGTAGTATATCCTAGATGCACTTGGGCACTGAATGACCACTCAGACCCAACGGCAGTTGTTTAGTCTAAATACACAAATCTAATCCATTCCATAGACCGGTGAAAAGAAAACTGACCAATGTTTACTCGGGTACTGGGAAAAGGGATTTTTAGTTAGACAGATATGCGTAAATGCACGTTTTGAGAAAAAAAAATCCATCTTTATTGGCTGTTTACGAGTACAATTCTGGCCTCCTTCTCTGATTGAAATTCAATGTCTTTTCTCGGATTTACGGCTTTCAATAGAAAGTGTCACTAAACTATTGGGGAAAACGAGTAGATGATGCAGCCGTTGCATGGCACATCAGCCTAGTCACAGCAGTGGTTCCCAACCTTTTTTTCAGGCGACCCCAATCATGCACCTCAAGCTATGACCGCGACCCCACTAGTTTAGTTGTATAAGTATTCTTATATATTACTAGTTTTTGGCTGTAAAAGTAAGGGACAGTGAATATCCTTCTATAAGATGGGTACTATAAGATTGGAAAAGACAAAATTAACATCATTAAATTTTATTATAGCATTATAAATTCTAAGGCTTAATATTAATCAAAAACCCCACTTCTGGAATAATGTTTTGTCACATTCCACAAAAACAAACTAAAAGTAATTATAAAAGTTTTCTGTTACATGGTAAACTGATTTTATTGGGAGCCTTGGTCCTGGATCATGAGGCTAAGTTTCTCTATTCGTGGTTCAGTCTTAGAAAGTGAAGGGGCAAGGAACAAGGAGGAGGCGGCGTAGAGAGGAGGGGAAGGGTCACGGAAGGAGTAACAAGGAAAAGAGATGTAATATATTTGCAAATTACAGTAAAGAAGACTAAGCAGAAACAAAAAAATCAATGATATACAGCACTCCAAATCTCGCCAAAACTACATCCTCAAAAACCAACCATATACAATCCTCCAAATCTCTAAACAACCGACAAAACAACAACCTCCAAAACCAATGACATGAAATCCTCCAATTCTCTTAACATGCCAAAACAATAACCTCAAAAACCTGCGACGTAAAATCCTCAAAATCTCTAAACAACCGCCAAAACAATAACCTCCAAAACCAATGACATAAAATCCTTAAAATCTCTAAACAACTGCCAAAACAACAACCTCCAAAACCAATGAGATAAAGTCCTCCAAATCTCTAAACAACTGCCAAAACAACAACCTCAAAAACCAGCAACATAAAATCCTCAAAATCTCTAAACAACTGCCAAAAAATAGCCTCCAAAACCAATGACATAAAATCCTCCAAATCTCTAAACAACTCCAAAACAACAACCTCCAAAACCAATGACATAAAATCCTCCAAATCTGTAAACAACTGCCAAAATAACAACCTCAAAAACCGGCGACTTAAAATCCTCCAAATCTCTAAACAACTGCCAAAACTATAACCTCCAAAACCAATGGCATAAAATCCTCCAAATCTCTAAACAACTGCCAAAACAACAACCTCCAAAACCAATGACATAATATCCTCCAAATCTCTAAACAACTGACAAAACAACAACCTCAAAAACCTGTGACTTAAAATCCTCCAAATCTTTAAACAACTGCCAAAACAATAACCTCCAAAACCAATGACATAAAATCCTCCAAATCTCTAAACAACTGCCAAAAAAAAAACAACATCCAAAACCAATGACATAAAATCCTCCAAATCTCTACACAACTGTGAAAACAACAACCTCAAAAACCGGCGACTTAAATCCTCCAAATCTTTAAACAACTGCCAAAACAACCTCCAAAACCAATGACATAAAATCCTCCAAATCTCTGAAAAACTGCCAAAACAACAACCTCAAAAACCGATTACATAAAATCCTCCAAATCTCTAAACAACTGCAAAAAACAATAACCTCCAAGACCAATGACATAAAATCCTCCAAATCTTTAAACAACTGCCAAAAAAAAACCTCCAAAACCAATGACATGAAATCCTACAAATCTCTAAACAACTGCCAAAACAACAACCTCCAAAACCAATGACATAAAATCATTCAAATCTCTAAACTGCCAAAACAACAACCTCCAAAACCAATGAGATAAAATCCTCCAAATCTCTAAACAACTGCCAAAACAACAACCTCAAAAACCAATGACATAAAATCCTCCAAATCTCTAAACAACTGCCAAAACAACAACCTCAGAAACCGATGACATAAAATCCTCCAAATCTCTAAACAACGCCAAAATAACAACCTCAAAAACCGGTGACAAAAAACCCTCCAAATCTCTAAACAACTACCAAAACAACACCTCCAAAACCAATGACATAAAATCCTCCAAATCTCTAAACAACTGCCAAAACAACTTCTAAAACCAATGGTATATAATCCTCCAAATCTCTAAACAACTGCCAAAACTATAACCTCCAAAACCAATGGCATAAAATCCTCCAAATCTCTAAACAACTGTCAAAACAACAACCTCCAAAAACAATGACATAATATCCTCCAAATCTCTAAACAACTGACAAAACAACAACCTCAAAAACCGGCGACTTAAAATCCTCCAAATCTTTAAACAACTGCCAAAACAATAACCTCCAAAACCAATGACATAAAATCCTCCAAATCTCTAAACTGCCAAAAAAAAAAACAACATCCAAAACCAATGACATAAAATCCTCCAAATCTCTACACAGCTGCGAAAACAACAACCTCAAAAACCGGCGACTTAAATCCTCCAAATCTTTAAACAACTGCCAAAACAATAAACTCCAAAACCAATGACATAGAATCCTCCAAATCTCTAAACAACTGCCAAAACAACCTCCAAAACCAATGACATAAAATCCTCCAAATCTCTAAACAACTGCCAAAACAACAACCTCAAAAACCGATGACATAAAATCCTCCAAATCTCTAAACAACTGCAAAAACAATAACCTCCAAAACCAATGACATGAAATCCTACAAATCTCTAAACAACTGCCAAAACAACAACCTCCAAAACCAATGACATAAAATCATTCAAATCTCTAAACTGCCAAAACAACAACCTCCAAAACCAATGAGATAAAATCCTCCAAATCTCTAAACAACTGCCAAAACAACAACCTCTAAAACCAATGACATAAAATCCTCCAAATCTCTAAACAACTGCCAAAACAACAACCTCAAAAACCGATGACATAAAATCCTCCAAATCTCTAAACAACGCCAAAACAGCAACCTCAAAAACCGGTGACAAAAAACCCTCCAAATCTCTAAACAACTGCCAAAAAAACACCTCCAAAACCAATGACATAAAATCCTCCAAATCTCTAAACAACTGCCAAAACAACTTCTAAAACCAATGGTATATAATCCTCCAAATCTCTAAACAACTGCCAAAACAACAACCTCAAAAACCAATGACAAAATCCTCCAAATCTTTTAACAACTGCCAAAACAACAACCTCAAAAACCAATGACATAAAATCCTCCAAATCTCTAAACAACTGCCAAAACAACAACCTCAAAAACCGATGACATAAAATCCTCCAAATCTCTAAACAACTGCCAAAACAACAACCTCAAAAACCGGCGACATAAAATCCTCCAAATCTCTAAACAACTGCCAAAACTACACCTCCAAAACCAATGACATAAAATCCTCCAAATCTCTAAACAACTGCCAAAACAACAACCTCTAAAACCAATGTTATAAAATCCTCCAAATCTCTAAACTTCCAAAACAACAAGCTAAAAAACCAATGACAAAATCCTCCAAATCTTTTAACAACTGCCAAAACAACAACCTCATAAACCAATGACATAAAATCCTCCAAATCTCTAAACAACTGCCAAAACAACAACCTCAAAAACCGATGACATAAAATCCTCCAAATCTCTAAACAACTGCCAAAACAACAACCTCCAAAACCAGCGACATAAAATCCTCCAAATCTCTAAACAACGCCAAAACAACAAACTCAAAAACCGGCGAAATAAAATCCTCCAAATCTCTAAAAACTGTCAAAACAACACCTCCAAAACTAATGACATAAAATCCTCCAAATCTCTAAACAACTGCCAAAACAACAACCTCTAAAACCAATGTTATAAAATCCTCCAAATCTCTAAACAACTTCCAAAACAACAACCTCAGAAACCAATGACAAAATCCTCCAAATCTTTTAACAACTGCCAAAACAACAACCTTAACAACCAATGACATAAAATCCTCCAAATCTCTAAACAACTGCCAAAACAACAACCTCAAAAACCGATGACATAAAATCCTCCAAATCTCTAAACAACTGCCAAAACAACAACCTCCAAAACCAGCGACATAAAATCCTCCAAATCTCTAAACAACTGCCAAAACAACACCTCCAAAACCAATGACATAAAATCCTCCAAATCTCTAAACAACTGCCAAAACAACAACCTCTAAAACCAATGTTATAAAATCCTCCAAATCTCTAAACAACTTCCAAAACAACAACCTCAAAAACCAATGACAAAATCCTCCAAATCTTTTAACAACGGCCAAAACAACAACCTCAAAACCCAGCGACATAAAATCCTCCAAATCTCTAAACAACCGCCAAACCAACGACCTTTTCGACCGAGTGACCAGCGCCGCAGACGTGCCAACTTCACAAGAACATACAAATAAAATAACACATCTAATAACACAATTATTTTGTTAAATGAAATAATAATCGAAACAATACAAATTCACAAGAGGTAAATAAAAAGGAAGGGGAGTAGTAAAGATGAGGAGAGGAAGGGAAGTGGCAAAGAAATATCGAAGAGGAGGGGAGGGGAGGGGGGCGGGGCGAGAAGGAGGAGGAGAGGAGGGCAGGGGTAAAAAAGAAGCAGGGGGAGAAGGGGCCTGGAAAGACGGGGAAGGGGGGAGAGGAGCAAGGAAAGGGATGCGAAGGGAAAGGGTAAAATGTAGGAGGAGAGAGCATGAAAAGTGCCCCTCTCCTTCTCTTCCTCTTCCCTTACCCATCTTTCTCTTTAAATGTGGGGGGGGGGGGGTTACCATGTGGTTTCAGAAGCCCCAATTATGAATACTGTGATAGGCTATCACTCACTGACATACTGCGGAGCAATACTTCGTCAGCAAGGGAAGTACTCAGTTTCTATTATTGGCATACCACTTTTTCGTGAGTAATTAAGAATTTAAAAAAAACAAAGACTGAGTGCAACCTATGCAGCACATTCGAAATCACTACATAGGTATAAATGCATCAACTATATAAGACGAACAAATAGTAGACAGTGTTTCCCGCTGCGGCAGTACAGCGGGAGTGGCTGCCTGATTGGACGTGGACGTTAATGCTATTCACATATCAAATGCATACTGAACTCAGGGATACCACAATTAAAAGTTTGTTTTTTTATATTAATATATGAATAGATAGATATATAAAAGTCGATAAATAAAAATCCCCAAATACTTTTATATATTTTTTCTTTACTGAGAGTTCTACCATATTTTTTATTTTTTTTTTTATTTTGATATTTTGAGAGTTTGGCGACCCCAGGAAAAGCACTTGGCGACCCCACTTGGGGTCGTGACCCCAGGGTTGGGAAACCTGGGCCTAGTGGGTACTATGGCTGTATTTCAGCACTCAGCTTCTGTCGGCTAGATAATACATCCAATTACGCTTCGTGGCCAATCGCTCGACAGATTTGGGGAAAAGAGTGGGTCTGGCCCAGGGCTATAGTTATACCTTGGATCTGACATTGTCTCTATAGAAAATTTTCCAAGAAACCGGAAGCCTACATTCACTATTCTAGCGCCACCACTTCCTAAAGCAATAGGCATACGATATATATATATATATATATATATATATATATATATATATATATATATATATATTTTGGGCTCAAGCCATGTCGTCCTGATGGAAGTTCCTATAGGGTAGCTTCCTAGGGTATATTACAACTACGGCGATATTCCCAGAGAATTTACCTTAAGGTACCAGAATTCTAACTCCTGGAGCGAATATCCCTCCTGAAAGGGATATCGCGACATATCAGAGGACGTATTCTTGACACGCCACATGGCAATCTGCATCCCGAACAGAGATTTCATCTCGCAGGGGGCGATTGGCAAGAAACGAATTCGGGAAAGAAAAAGGGGGAGCCGCTCCCAAGGCTCCCTATCTCCCGATTCGTATGCGTGCCTGGCGCCAATCCTGGCGCCATCTGTATTCCTTTTTGCGTAGCTTAACAACTCGGTGTTTTTTCCTGTGTTTCTCGTAAATCTTGGATTTATTCTACTTTTCATGGCTTCTCCGTCTTCGTCGGCCTCTGATAAGTTGAGTACAATGTCTTTTATGTATAAATGTAGGCTCTTGGTGAATTTTTGAGTGATTAATAGGATTAATCTTTGATACAAGAGCCGTAGCCTACCAGAGGCGTCATGGACGCTGTCGCTCGCTAGGTATAAGTTTAGTTAGTCAGAGCGACATTCCCGGTTGTTTTGCTTTAATAAATTTTAGCTATTTAGCATTACATAGGATTTCCTTTCGTGCTTAGTATTATTTTGGCGAAGTATTCGCCATTCTGGCCTACGCTAGGCCATGTAGCCTAGTCGTTTGGTCCTAGTACTTCATGCATGATTTTGGTTTTTCCGAGTGTAATAAAAATTTTATTGAAGCTTTAGGCTATGTTTTATACATTTAAGATTGTGTGGAATATTTCCAAGATAGTATACGAGTGAGTTTCGGTGATTTAGGTAATCGATTCTCTTGGTGCCTAGGCTAAGTTGCTTATGGAGCCTTAGTATACTTTCTCATACTCCCCGGTTGCTTTCTTTTCTTCGGAGAAGGTATGCAATCCCTTTCCCTCTGTTTAAGCCTTGGGCTTATCCCTAAGTGGTTTTTTCCGAATTTATTTTCGATAATACTATACTGGGGTGTTACTGTACCTTCCTGTTCCAGTAAGTCTGGTACAAAGAGGGACAGAACAACAGAGTTTTTTAGTCTGAGTCTGTGTTTGTCTGGCTTGGGGTAGAGTCTCCCTCGCTGGCCTGACACAGACAAAGGTGGCTTAGCCTCCTTAGGTCACTACCGAAGGTTTCTGTGGATATGATTCCTTCTTTTGTGATCTACCAGAATAGTCCTTGTTGCTGTTCTCGGGGGAGGATAAGTTTCTTTCCCTGGGAGTAGCAACACCTTCCTTGCTTTGGTGCTCTGGGAGCTGGCAAGTATTGCTGGCCTTCCCCCTTGGATCTCCCTTAGGCTAAGATAAGTTTCTTGGCTGCGGGTGATCCGTCACTAAAGCAAGGTTGGTAGGACCCTCTTTGTCCCTTCCCCCTCTATCTCTGTAATGGCCTAGCCATTACAGTACTGTACGTCGTTCTACATCTGGACCTAGTATAGGTTAGGATGTGGAATTGACTCAGCCCCTTGCCGGCCGGCAGAGCTGCCGGCCGGCAAGGGTCTTAATATTTTGAGTGCTGCCCGGACCTCCCTTGGTCCCTCATCCATGCCTGCCTGTAGAGCCAGACGGCATTGGTCAGGAAGCCTGAATTAGATTCTCCCCTTCCTTATATGCACTCTTTCGGATTGCCGGGCTTGGAGGTAGTGTACACTCTTATCCCGGCATCCATTCTATTTTTCTTCTAGTGCTGTACCCGACCCGGCTGCCGGCCTATGAGGCCGGCAGCCGGGCAGGTGTAGTCCTCTGGTTCTTTTGCTGCCGGCTGGCATCGGTCTTGTACCTTTGCCGGCCGGCTAATGTCAGCCCTTGTCTGCCGGTCACCAAGAGTGTGGCCGGCAGCTGGGTACTACCTTGTGTAGTTGCCGGCCGGCAGCCATTGCCGGCCGACATTGGCTGTTGCCGGCCGGCAGTTGCTGCCGGCCGGCACATGCATTTGAACCAGAGTTCTGCCGCCTTATAGCTGTTAAGTAGTATACTTTAAAGCTAGTTATGGTGTGTGCCGGCACGTATCCTCCTATACTGTACTAGTATTCTTCAGTATAACATATACAGTAAGAAGAAAACTATGGTATGGGTTTTGGTACAGCACTGTGTGTTCTAACACTTTTGTGTTTTCTTGCACATTCCTTTGCTGTTGCCCTACAGATAGGAAAGTGAGTTCTTTCCTGTCTATTATCCAGGATTTTAAAATCATTGCTTAGGTGTGAGCTTCACCTGTTTCCTCTGGAAACCTTGCATTGGTTACTCTAGAAGAGATTAACCATTTGATTTTATTATCTGGAAGGCTGCAACAATGGGTTGTGAGGGAAACACAAGTGTGTGTCTTTCCTTTATGAATTGTTATGCTATACTATGCATATCCAGTGATACATAGTTCACTTGATACTCATGGAAATTTCTTCTCTTTACAGGAGGACCCTCCGAAGTGCGGAAATGTTTTCTGCAACGTCCGCAGCAAGTACCTCTGCGGACATGAGTTTTGTAGGAGACACGCAGCATGCGCTGTCTCCAAGGATGATCTCCAGTATTGGGACCCTCAGGTACGTACTGTGTGCACTAATCTGATTACTGAGGCTTTTGATTCCCCTAGGACGGCGGAATCAAGGGATATAGCAAGGGAGAAGCTTCGTACCTGGGTAAGGGGCTTCCAAAAGAACACCTCTGGCCCTTATCTTCCAAGTGAGAAGATGAGGGCGTATCTTTTCCCTAAGGCATCAGCTGATGCAGTGATTCCCCAGCCTCAAGAGGAGATCCCCCAAGGTCAGATCCAGGGGGATGCTGAAGTCGCGGTCGTGATGCAAGACATCCAGTTAGATGACAGGATGTCTGACGTGGACGAGCGTTTGGAAGAAGACCTCCTGGCAGAAGGTCAAGATGAAGTTCAAACCCCGGACGTCGTAGAGGAAGAGGTCGACGAGATGTCGGCTACTCCGGTTCAGATTCCGGAGCCTATTCCCTCAACATCGGCCGGTCTCCCAGTAGAGCTGGGACAGGCCCTCTCTTCGATTGTTGGAATGATCCAACAAATGCAGAAGGAGAATCAGGAGAAGGCGGCTGCTATGGAACTGCGGATGCAGTGCCTTGCAGAATCACATGGGCCCCGGAAAAGGCTCAATGTGAAAGACCTTCCCTTGTGCTCAGATGCTAACCCATGGAGGTATGCTGAGCACATGCCGATGACGACTGGAAAGATCGTCATCTCGGATAAGCTGGGTTCAGTTCCCCTAGAGGAGGTGGAATTCTGGCCCAGCAAGGCATCATATCCGGACTGCTATGTCCGGCTGAGAAAAGAACCAGCTTCAAGGGAGGAGACAGAGCCGAAGGAGGTCATAGTCATGGACCACGATAAGGCTCAAGCTCTTCTTTCATCCTCGATGAAGGAGAGGGGCTTCTCTAACTCGAAGGTAGCTGCATTGAGCAAGAGGCTCCCTTCCTTTGTGTCCTCTCCTGCTAGAGCCTTCCCCTTTTTACAGAAAGGGTTTGCGGCTGTCCTAAAGGCAGTCGAGGCCAGCAAGCCTTGCCCCTCCCTGGAGGAGTGGACCACAAAGACTGGAAGGACGTCCATCTGACGTTCTCAGTGGGAAAGTTGGAGGCTGATATTGCCGGACGGCAATTCAGCGAGGACCTCCCCAAGCTGTCTGACTTTCTTTTACGAAGAGAGTTCGAGACAAAAGAAAGACTGGCTGCCTCAATGTCTCTTCAGACTACTCTTGAGACGATGGCAAGTGACCCCAAGGTCCATGAAATGTTCATGGTGGTGGCTAAGACTCACCTAGCCACAGTGACGAAGGACCTTTATGGCTTCGTCAAGGCGAGGAGAGCTTGTAGGGAGTTCGTGTTCACCGGGGCTACGGTGAGGCACGAGCCAAGGAAGTTAATCTCCTCCAACATTTGGGGAAAAGACCTTTTCCCTACCGATGTGGTCAAAGAAGTTGTTGATAAGGCCGCCGTGGAGAATAGAAACCTTCTCCAGAAGTGGGGCCTGGCTATCAAAAGAAAGTGTTCCCCGGATGAGGGTCCTCAACCAAAGAGGAAGAATATGAGGACTAGGCTGCCGTCTCGGCCAGCTAAGCCCTCTAGACAGCAACAGCAACTGCAATTGCCATTGCCTCCAGTGCCCCAGATGGTGGCACAAACCCCGACCACTTTTCAGTGGGTACCCCAGGCTGTGCCGGGTCAGTCCACGGCATTCACACCAACGTTCGAAGGACATTCTTCTTCCTTTCGAGCAAAGCCTAGAGGAGCAGCCAGAGGCTCGTCTAGGCGCCCCTCAAGGGGAAGGGGATTCAGGGGTGGTCGTGGTCAGGGAGGCAAGACCTCAGGACGGCAGTCCAAGTGAAATGATACCGGTAGGAGGGAGACTGATGAAATTTTGGGATCGTTGGACCTTCGATCCCTGGGCCCACAGCCTACTCAAGAATGGACTGGGCTGGAGCTGGTACAGCACTCCACCCCCGTACCTTCGGTTTTTCCAACACTCCACCCCCGTTCTGGAGGAGTACGTTCAAGAACTGTTGGAGAAAAAGGTGATCCGAAAGGTGAAGTCCATCAAATTCCAAGGGAGGCTGTTTTGTGTTCCCAAGAAAGACTCGGAAAAGCTCAGAGTCATTCTGGACTTGTCGCCACTCAACAAGTTCATAGTGAATTGCAAATTCAAAATGCTAACACTGCAACACATAAGGACCTTACTGCCCAAGAGGGCATACTCAGTCTCTATAGACTTGTCAGACGCCTATTGGCACATTCCAATCAGCCGTCGACTCTCCCCCTACCTAGGGTTCAGGCTACAACGGAGACTATACGCCTTCAGAGCCATGCCATTCGGGCTAAACATAGCCCCAAGGATTTTCACGAAGCTTGCGAGCGCAGCTCTCAAACAATTACGCCTAAAGGGAATTCAGGTAGTAGCCTACCTGGACGACTGGCTGGTGTGGGCAGCATCCGAGACAGAATGCTTGCAAGCTTCCAGTCAGGTGATCCAGTTCCTAGAGTACCTAGGCTTCAAGATAAACAGAAAAAAGTCTCGACTTTCTCCATCTCAAAAGTTCCAGTGGCTGGGAATCCACTGGGACCTTTTGTCACACTGTTTCTCCATCCCGGCGAAGAAAAGGAAGGAGATAGCGGGTTCTGTCAAGAGACTTCTAGATTCCGAAAGGATATCAAGACGCGAACAGGAGAGGGTACTAGGCTCTCTCCAGTTTGCTTTGGTGACAGACCCAGTGCTAAGAGCACAGCTAAAGGATGCAACCGGAGTTTGGAGAAGGTATGCATCAAACGCGCGAAGAGATCTGAGAAGACCAGTGCCGCCTCGGCTACGTACTCTTCTCAGGCCTTGGTCCCAAGCCAGACATCTAAAGAAGTCGGTTCTTCTTCAGCCACCTCCCCCGTCGATGACGATTCACTCAGACGCCTCAAAGGAGGGATGGGGAGGTCACTCTCATCGGAAAAAAGTCCAGGGGACTTGGTCCAAGCTATTCAGGACCTTTCACATAAACTTTCTAGAAGCTATGGCAGTGCTCCTTACCTTAAAGAAAGTCTCCCCGCGTCACTCGATCCACATAAGATTGGTGATGGACAGCGAGGTGGTTGTGAGATGCTTGAATCGACAAGGGTCGAGGTCACCACCTCTCAACCAGGTGATGTTGGCCATTTTCCGATTGGCGGAAAAGAAGAAGTGGTACCTGTTGGCAGTTCACCTTCAAGGAGTCCGCAACGTGACAGCGGACGCTCTATCCAGGTTCACACCGATAGAGTCGGAATGGTCCTTAGACGCAGGATCATTCTCCTTCATTCTGAATCAAGGCCCAGAACTGCAGATAGACCTCTTTGCGACGAAAGACAACAAGAAGTTGCCCCTGTACGTGTCCCCGTACGAGGACCCCTTAGCGGAAGCAGTGGACGCGATGTCCCTCGACTGGAACAGATGGTCCAGGATTTATCTGTTCCCCCTTCACAACCTTCTGTTGAGGGTCCTCAACAAACTGAGATCCTTCAAGGGGGTAGCGGCAATAGTGGCCCACAAGTGGCCGAACAGCATGTGGTTCCCTTTGGCGTTGGAACTACAGCTGAAGTTTGTGCCGCTACCACATCCAGTTCTGACCCAGCGAGTCCAGAAGTCGACTGTCTGCGCTTCATTACAGAAAACCCGGACCCTGCAGCTCATGATTTTCTCTCCCTTGCGGTGAGAAAGCGTTTCGGGATTTCGAAAGCTAGCATAGACTTCCTAGAGGAATATAAGTGCAAATCGACTGGAAGGCAATATGAGTCATCTTGGAGAAAATGGGTGGCCTTTGTAAAGGCGAAGAATCCGCAGGAGATCTCGACAGACTTCTGCTTATCTTTCTTCATCCACCTCCATGGTCAAGGGTTGGCAGCTAACACGATTTCAGTGTGTAAGTCTGCTTTGATGAGACCCATTTTATACGCCTTCCGGATCGACCTAGGTAACGAGATCTTTAATAAAGTTCCGAAAGCCTGCGCTAGGCTCAGACCTTCAGCACCTCCAAAGCCCATTTCATGGTCTTTAGACAAAGTTCTTCATTTCGCCTCCCTGTTGAGCAATGAAGAATGTGCGTTAAAGGATTTGACACAAAAAGTTATTTTCCTATTTGCACTCGCGTCCGGGGCCAGGGTTAGTGAGATCGTAGCCCTCTCGAGAGAGGCAGGTCGTGTTCAGTTCCTGGATGGGGGGGAACTGAACCTGTTTCCGGATCCTACGTTTCTCGCCAAGAATGAGTTACCCACCAACAGGTGGGGTCCCTGGAGAATCTGCCCTCTGAAAGAAGATGCATCTCTATGTCCAGTAGAATGCCTAAAGGTCTATCTTCGTAGAACTTCAGACTTCAAGGGTGGTCAACTATTCAGGGGAGAAACATCAGGCTCAAATTTATCTCTGAATCAACTTAGAGCGAAAATCACATATTTTATTCGCAGAGCGGATCCTGACAGTACACCCGCAGGTCACGATCCGAGGAAAGTTGCCTCATCCCTAAATTTCTTTAATTGTATGGATTTTGAACATCTCCGTTCATACACTGGCTGGAAGTCTTCCAGAGTGTTCTTTCGCCACTATGCGAAGCAAGTAGAGGAACTAAAGAGATCTGTGGTAGCAGTGGGTCGTGTGGTTAACCCTACTGTTTAACTCTGCGAGGAACAGTGGTCTTAATTGGGACGATTAAGTCCAGGGTGAGTGTGTAGGTACATACTGTACTACAAACTAAATGAGGGCACCGAGTGCCCACAGAGACTGTTCCTTTTTCAAAGGTGAACCTAGCATAAGTGCAGACATGTGTGCCGAGCGTTTCTAACGCTAATGTGATTGATTTGTAATACAGACTTTTATGACTTGATACCTCGGTATCTTAAAAAAGTGGCATTTAATGTTTTTTCTTTCAGATAAACAAGTTCTGTTTACTATCATACTTATGCTTAAAGTTTTGGGTTATTCTCTTTATATATATATATATATATATATATATATATATATATATATATATATATATATATATATATATATATATAATTGTTGTTAACCTGTCTATTTATTGTCTGTCAATAAACTTGTTCTTGAGAACCTTGCATCTCTTTCACCTGTGTCAATTTATTGGTATAATTGAGCATTTATTCTATGTACCTTATCTGGGATAATTCTAATAGAATAGTTCTTTTATGCAAGCTATGTTGCATTGGTTTATGTAGTCCCCTAATGGGAGGACTCCGTCCCATAAAGGGACGAGGGCGGTTTTATTAGTTTCTTCCTATGCGGATATAAACCTTTGTCCAATACAAGTATTGTGCGGATTACTGGTCAATATTTCATATTGAGGCAGTGGTTCTTTACAAACTATGCTTTACATAATATAGGGCGAGACCACTATATTAGCTTACCTGGTATTCATACATAGGTATATGTACTCTTCGAGACTTTTCCAGAGTCTAGTAGGACTCTTCCCTGTAGGGGGCAGGAAGCTCTAACATAGTTTATAGTTAGTTGAAAAGATGTATAACGGTAACATCTTAGGTCTCTAGGTCTAGTCGACCGGGAAAAATTACCTCCGGGGAGTACGGCACGTTCTGAGAATCCACAGATACAGTAATGCTCTGGTATACTTCCATCAGGACGACATGGCTTGAGCCCAAAAAACGGATTTTGAGCGAAGCGAAAAATCTATTTTTGGGTGAGATGGCCATGTCGTCCTGATGGACCCGCCCTTACCTTTCTAAGAAAGGGCTGTAGGACCCCTCCCTACATACAGTATCTGTAGCACCTCGTGTACGCTACAAGGAATACAGATGGCGCCAGGATTGGCGCCAGGCACGCATACGAATCGGGAGATAGGGAGCCTTGGGAGCAGCTCCCCCTTTTTCTTTCCCGAATTCGTTTCTTGCCAATCGCCCCCTGCGAGATAAAATCTCTGTTCGGGATGCAGATTGCCATGTGGCGTGTCAAGAATACGTCCTCTGATATGTCGCGATATCCCTTTCAGGAGGGATATTCGCTCCAGGAGTTAGAATTCTGGTACCTTAAGGTAAATTCTCTGGGAATATCGCCGTAGTTGTAATATACCCTAAGAAGCTACCCTATAGGAACTTCCATCAGGACGACATGGCCATCTCACCCAAAAATAGATTTTTCGCTTCGCTCAAAATCCGTTATATATACATAT
This sequence comes from Palaemon carinicauda, assembly GCF_036898095.1. NCBI lineage: Eukaryota > Metazoa > Arthropoda > Malacostraca > Decapoda > Palaemonidae > Palaemon > Palaemon carinicauda. The sequence goes on along the minus strand of NC_090739.1, from coordinate 41,620,677 downwards.
ACAAATATATAAATATATATATATATATATATATATATATATATATATATATACTGTATATATATATATATATATATATATATATATATATATATATATATACTGTATATATATATATATATATATATATATATATATATATATATATATATAAATATAAATATATATAAATATAAATATATATAAATAAATATATATATTTAAATAAATAAATAAATAAATATATATATATATATATATATATATATATATATATCGATATATATATATATATATAAATATATATATATATATATATATATATATAAATAAATATATATATATAAATAAATATATATATATATATATATATATATATATATATATATATATATATATATACTGTATATATACAGTATATATATATATATATATATATATATATATATATATATATATATATATATATATATATATATATATATATATATATATACATACCTGTAAGTATGTATAGGCTGTACGTGTACATACATATAAACATATATGTGTTCGCACGTGTTTTTACTGAGTAAGTGTGTGTGTCTATACACATTTCTTTCCTTGGAAAGAACATTTAACTATATGCGAGCGTATACTCTTATGAAAAAAAAAAAAACAGCAATATAACTTTAATCAAAACCTCTCCTTTACTAAAGGTTAAAAACACATTTTACCTATTTTTTTCTTTTATTTCTATTCGGGGCAAAAGCCTAAAAGTTTCCAATCTCTCTCTATCCCAATATTAACTTGGTTTCCTCCCCGTCATATGCACTGCTTCGTGCCTTTTCGAACACGTTCGGATTGTGGCGTAGTCGCGCTCGCCATTGGCGGATGTAATACGGGGCAATATTTACATTGCAAGTGCAATGATCCTCTAGAATGGGTCTGCAATGCTCATTCGGTGCTCTTTCCTGGGGAGAAGACGAGAGCAATACGTTCGTTGTTACTTAAAAAGCCAGTTGAACCTCGCAGGGCTCAAGGTAGGAGTAGCACTTTACAAGAGAAAATGCATCCATGGATTCTGAAAAAAGGGCCTTCATTGCCACACAAGGACTTTCCAGTTAGTATTGTGTAAAGAGGAAAGGCAAATAAAAGTTAAAGCTGTATTTCCAGGAAGGAAAACACTGATCCGGCAAGTCAGCAAATACTTGTTATAAAAATTGTTTGTTGGATGTGAACAGAAAAATACAACTCTGGGATTTAAGTACTGCATTACTAATATACTCTATCACTGTGTCGAGTTGTAAGGATTTATAGAAAAAAAAATAATTCCTACAAGATCAGAGCCTTAATTGAAGGAAAACGGCAACTGAAATTGCTATCAGCTACAAAATTGTCAACAACCAACAAACAAGAGAAAGGTAAAAAGAATGCGTATATATACCACACACACATTTACAATATATATATATATATATATATATATATATATATATATATATATATATATATATATATATATATATATATATATGTGTGTGTGTGTGTGTGTGTGTATACTGCATATATGAATATGTATACACATACACACATACACACACACACACACACACATATATATATATATATATATATATATATATATATATATATATATATATATATATGCAATCTTATGCTGGATCTTTCTATTTTACTCATAACCTTTCTTAATCAGGTAAGTTATGAAGCAAATGTAAAAATTCCTGAAGATAGATAGATATAAGGAGTAGTCTATTGTTTAGACAATTGGTTCATAACTTGTTTTGAAGAATTATAAGAAAAATAGAAGAAAATAGCAACACAAAATTAAAGCCAGGGAGACTGCTATAGTTTTTCTCATTGTATGTATAAGAGGGATTTCTTACGAAATATAATAACATATTTTCAAAATGTTTTACGGTAGAGATGAGATCTACTTGGATCATCTCCTAACGTTTTCTCGAATGTATATTATGCTTTTGCATAATAGTGTGAGTTATGTCCTTCCATCAACGCGTATAATATTCTTAGAAAGTCTACGAATTGGATTTGGTTCATCCAAGAAAGTTTAGGATATCCGAATTGGGAAACCTGATTTCACCAGGCTTTTGTAAGATAGAACACAATCTAATGCTAAGAAAATCTATTACATATTTCAGATAATTATTTAATGTTATGCGCCCGGGAGGTTGCAGATCTAGGAATATTGGGTGTTCCGTTTATATCCACCCACGAACTAGCTTTATTATATCAGGTATCCAATTACCTGTGATACAATTATATTGTTCAGGATTCTTAGATGTATCACTATTTATAATACACACACAAAAAAAAAAAAAAAAAAAAAAAAAAATCACTCATGCTACGCTACAATCGTTCCGCCGGAAATCTTTTAATGTAGACAGAACATTAATATCTGACTCAATTATCCAGTGACTATTTTTTAGTTTTTTTTCATATTTAGTCCTTCAAGTTTTTTTTTTTTTTAGATCAGATGATATGATCTTGATTTAGCTGTTAGCATAGGAGAGAGAGAGAGAGAGAGAGAGAGAGAGAGAGAGAGAGAGAGAGAGAGAGAGAGAGAGAGAGAGAGAGAGAGAAAGTGGGGGCGGGGAGGTCTCGATGGGTATAAGAGGGATTCAAACTTTGATACTTGATCACATCCATCTCGAACAACAAACGGGTCACGCCAGTAATGGTCTCGGTTCATGGAAGGAGGGAAGTAAAGAAAGGAGAAGCGCCTATCAAGAAAAATGGTCCAAGTCACCGTAAACCAACGAAAGGAAAAGTCGAGGAAAGAATTTTTAACTCTGTCTGAAAGTAAATATGATTTGATAGCTGGAAATTTCGTCAACTAACCTCGATTCGAAAAAAAAAGTGAAGCGCTCTTTTCTCTATCCATCTATCTATCTATCTGTCTATTTATCTATCTTTCTATATATCTATCGTGCCTTAAAAATAAAGAATTCAAATCAATATATATTTTTTTTTCTGAAATTAAGAAAAACGTAAAAAATTATAGTTATAAAATAATTTTTGAGCAATCAGTTTTGTTGGCGATTGTATTGCTAATACTATTGCTGTTATTATCATAATTAAGATTAATAGTAATTACAGGAATGATAATAATAATAATAATAATAATAATAATAATAATAATAATAATAATAATAATAATAATAATAATAATAATATAGTTTTATCAATATGAAAGATGTTAGCGTCTGTGATGGCTTTAGGAAACTATCTTATTGAAGTGTTTTAAAGCTCTCAATCGTTTCATTAGTGAGATAATTAGATGCCTATTTCTGTTATAAGGTTCAGTTTACAAATCATCATTTATAACAAACCGGGAATTACTGAAGTTTGTGATTTTATTCTGTTTACTTCACTTCGTCATCCAATTTTCTAATCAAATGTAATCTATTTTGTAGTATTGCTGTTGTATTTTACTTTTATATAATTTACGGTATTATTATTTTTTGTAAAATATTAGCGTTGCACTATATTTGTATTGCTAATAAATGATATGAGTCTTTAAATAATTTCATCTTTCAAATAGCTACTAAGGCAAAGGGAGATATTGATTGACATAAAACAATGAATGCAACCGTTTCTAGTCCACTGCAGGACAAAGCCCTCAGACATGTCTTTATTCATGTTTTGGGTTTGGTCAGTTTTCATCACCACGCTGGTGATGGTAGGAGAATTTTGTATGGTCGCTCAGACCAACCTAGTATGGGTGTCTCTGACTAGTACAATTATGCTGATCATGGTGACACACAAAACCATTCACCACGTTACGGTATCCCCACTCCGAAAGGGATTGATTGACATACTTATCAACCAATGCTTTTATTATCTACTGCAAGAGCATGTGCAAGAAATTTTCACAAATTATGTGAGGTTCTCGTAATATTGATTTTTTTCATTAACATGACATCACATATGCCTCTATTTCACACATTTTCCAGGCATTTGGTAAAACCCTTAAACTTCTGATGTAAGAAATCCTCGTACTAATTTCACATCGAAAATGTATATTTTTGACATAAAAACAGGTTTTTTAACATTTTGAAACCTGTATTTTGCTGATAATTCTAAAACTAATTCACTAACTTTAGAAATCGCTCCAGTTGTTTGGCAGAAGAAAATCTGTTTATTTAACATAAGAAACCTTTCTTTTTCATGAGTCTAAAATTCCCTTTTTATACCCCCTTCCATTAGGAAACCTTTTGTTTTCTTGATATTAGAACACCCCCCCCATTTTTTTTTCTTTTTGATTTCTAGGAACACCTCTATCTATCTTACATTAAATTTACCTTTATTTCCCTATCATTAAAGCAATCCCAATTTTTAAGATAATAAGAAAAAATTTTTCCAATGATAGTTACATCACAGAGTATTTCAGAGTAGGTAACAGCAACAAGCAGATTCTCAACAATAGATTATCCGAGTAAGAAAAAAAAAAAAAAAAAAAAAAAAAAAAAAAAAAAAAGAACTCGCAAGCTGTACTAATTGAAAATTACACAGACTGTAGGCAAGAAGTTTTCTGTTATGATTTTTTCCTTTAATGTTACCTTAATTGCGTTCTGTATTTACTAGTGCGATGAGTCTACATTATTATAAATATCTAATATACAGTATATATATATACATATATATATATATGTATATATATATATATAAATATATATATATATATATGTATGTTTGAATGTATGAATGTATGTATGTATGTATGTATACACACACGCACATATATATATATGTATATATATATATATATATATATATATATATATATATATATATATATATATATATACTGTACATACATACATACATACATACATTTATTTATATATATATATATATATATATATATATATATATATAAACACTCCTTATACACATATTTATACATGTATACATGTATATACACACATACTTTCAACTTGGCTTCACAAGGCACTGGAAGAGTTGGAAGAGCCAGGCCTACATGGCTGAAGACTATGATGAGTGAAGTAGGAGATGATGAATGGCGAAGTGTTCATTTAAAAGCTCAATATAGAGACGACTGGCGAAATCTAACCGAGGCCCTTTGCGTCAATAGATGTAGGAGATGATGATGATGATGATATATAAATATATATATATAATATATATATATATATATATATATATATTATATATATATATATATATATATATATATATATATATATATATATATATATATATATATATATATATATATATATTATATATATATATATATATATTATATATATATATATATATATATATATATATATATATATTATATATATAATATATATATACATATATATATGTCTTATTTATAACTGTAATCGAACAGTTTAACATGTTTTTTTTCAAAAAGGCCCATAAAAGAAACACAGGAAATATGAATAAATCACACTATATTTCGGTCAATAAACATCGACCCTCTTCAGGATGTAAAGTACAAGTGAGGATTACAGTGGAGAGTGACGGTTTATATATGAAAGCAAAAGGGTGTGTTCAATTGTTCTATAGTTGTTATAATTGCTGGAAGGATTAGCCAAATTTAATTACATCCAGGTGCGTGTTCTTATTGTTGAGCCGCTTGGAGGAAGTCTTGACCTCTGATGCATGTCTGGTGGTCGGTCTCCGTGGATTATCTTCTTAATGATAGGGTTGAGAAGAGTATTGTCCACTGTGTCAGCTTTCCATTGGCCCCCAGATAGGTTCATTGTGTTTGATTGATTTATGATGGCTGATTCCAGGATTTTCCTTCTGTACGGACAGGTACTCTTAAAAAGCAAAGACGACTCACTCCAGTTAATCTGGTACCCTAAATCCCTAAGGTGAATGAAAATCCCCGAGTTTTCATACCCATATCTAACAGATCTTTTGTGTTCGGATAATCTTTGAGATAGTGAACGGCCAGTTTGCCCAACGTACACTTTTTCACAATCCCTACATGGTACTTTGTAAACGCCGGATTCTATCTCTCTTTTATTTTGATAAACATTAATAAGGGCGCTTCCTATGGTCTTTGGATATGAAAAAACAAAGGGGTTCTCAGTTTTGATATGATTTGTTATATTTTAATACCTTCTATATATGGGAGTTTTATCTTATTTTTAAAATCTCTTTGGTTAGTAACATCATGATCTTTATAATATATCGTGTTGGCTTTGTTGATGGCCTTTTCTATGACATACGTCAGGTAGAATAGCTGGGCGAGTTGTTTACGGATGATTTCAAATTCTTTATTTAGGTAGGCTGGGGAACAGATTCTCAAACCTCTAAGAAATAGATTGCAAGCTACTCCAATTTTTACAGAAATGTCGTGATAACTAAAGAAATGAATGTAGGAAATAGAGAAAGCTGGTTTTCTATACACAGTGAAATTATACCCCGTCGATTCCCTTATAATTAGTATGTCCAAAAAAGCTAATTTTCCATCTTTTTCTCATTCAGTTTTAAATTTTATGCTAGGGACTAGGGAATTTAGATTATTGAAAAATATATTTAGAGACAACTAAGTGAGAGGACCCCAAAGAGGGGTTTTAGATGATGCAGTCACTGTGAAGCATTATTATTCCTTGTTATTTAATACCATTCTAAATTTTATTTAAATTCTAATATTTTCCATTCGCATAAAGTAACGACGATATATCGGATGGTCATCCAAAACCAAAATATAGGGAATGATTACTGACATATATATTTAGAGTTTTTCAGTATAAGTTAAAGTTTTACGATGAATAACCTCTTGCTGGTCAGAAATAACACATGACTCCAATGAAGATAGTAATTTAACTGTACCTACTTATCTAATGTAGATTTTGACATTTCAACACTGGGGCCACAGCAGATAATTAAAATACTTCGAATTTTTTTTTAAAGTTTCACGGTCGCCCCTATTGGTAGGATAGAGAAATGTTCCCAAGTCGTGGAGAATATCTTTGTTTGTTTAGGGTCTGTTCAACGAATGGCCATTTGAATTACTGAACCCAGCCGAGAGTTTAAATTTTCCTGGAACTGTTTGCACCAGTATTATGTTTTGGAAAGGCCCTTTTATTAGTTGTACAAATGTTAGTTTAGGTAATTCCGGTTACTCATGTGGTATGTTTGGAAAATAATTTGCAGTGTGATTACACTCCTTATTTATTTTACTTTCAATTCTCGAGTAAGTTTTATGGATTGTTCGTGCATACATTTGCCTTCTCTTTGCCTGCTGAATAGAATCTCATATTAAGTTTCTATTCGCGTATTGGTGATTCTATTTAGAGTATATTTTTTTCTCTTAAACTGGGGAATATTTTGCTCTGTCCTTCTGGCTATCTGTTTGTTCTCTTTCTTATCACGTACAGCTATGTGAAGTTGCTACTGATACCTATATCATTAACATACCAGTGTACACGATCCATCAAAAATGACTGCTAAATATTTAGATAGATATGCACAGATTCAACCATTCCCTTCCCCCGTTTCCTAGCTTCAACATGGCAGTTGTGGTTTCCGAATGTACCTCTCGAGGTAACCCCTCTCACCAGGATATGACTACTCACCCTCCACCCTAACCAAGGGACGGGTAAAGGTCAAGTAGTTTTATATATATATATATATATATATATATATATATATATATATATATATATATATACATATATACATATATACATATATACACTATATATATACATATATACACCATATATATATATATATATATATATATATATATA
>NC_090739.1:41607932-41610432 GCF_036898095.1 Palaemon carinicauda | reverse complement strand
ATCTGGTTCCAACCGAACGTGAGTATGGGTCTATTCGTGGCAATAAATCTGGTGCTAATGAAATTCCACGCCATGTAATTTGTAAGTGCTTCATTCACTATAGGTTTTTTCATTGCTCTCTGTATGATCACAATTCGAAATGAAATTCAATGTCCCGTTACTATTAGATTTTCGAAAAGCAAACCATTCTGCCGTTATAAATTAGTTATTTTGTTCATTAGTCCGGTGGAGATTACATTGGTTCTCTCTCTCTCTCTCTCTCTCTCTCTCTCTCTCTCTCTCTCTCTCTCTCTCTCTCTCTCTCTCATGTGTATACACATACGCAGAAATTTCAGATTACTTTCGCAGTTAATTAATTACAACCTTAGGTCTCAGTTTACGTATTTTAATTACTGTGTTGTTAACTGTAATTACCTCTGGGAGAATAAGGTATATTTAATTTTCATAAATGGAGCTTGAATGGAAATTAGGCCACTTTAGATTAATTAATCCATCTAACGACCATCTAATATATATTTTTTTTTTATATCTGATTCGGTGTAATGAATATATACTAAAATGATTATGACTATTTATAACTAGCGGCGAATATTATGGTTTGTTAAAATCATTCCGTTTTTCTTTATCAGTTAGCGTCTGTCTTTCCTTCTTCTAGTGGACCAATAATGTAAATGCTCAGCATTTATCATCGTTTATAGAATATATCTTTAATTGAGCGAATTTTTATATTATCTAATATTTGGCAGGTGTTATTAGGAAGCCCAGAAAATTTGACTCCTACAGCGGTGGTACCTAAGTAAACCAGGAATAGATATATATGAACATTAGTCATATAATCATTTATTTGATTTCCTTTTTTTCATTGTTACTCCTTGTCCCCTTAACGTCACTTAAAATAAAATCCCATTAAAGAATAACATGTATTACCGTGTATCTATTATTCTTTCTTTCTATGATTTATATAAAAGTAGCAATGGGACGTCAACATTCTATTAGAGGTTAATCCAAACTGTGCTGACATTCCAAGGTCAACATTATTTTATATGGTAAGAGGGCGTATTGTATTTCTGGATATACTTGATCTCGCTTGAATTTCAAGCGTTATTCTGGTAAAACCAAAACAATTGGTAATATGTAACTAAAACGTTTATCTATTATGAGGTATATGGTAGAGATGAAAGCTAATAAATCTATTAAAACTGATATAGGACAAAAGAAATGTAGGTTTATAGAGATTGCCATTCGATAACAAAAAATATACCTTTTTTATTTTTCTCACCTGTCCTCTGAAATTTTAGGGTAACTTAAAATTGACTTTGAATAGCTTAGGGCCTTTATAAAAAGAGCCAAATAAAAACACCTATCAGATAGAAACCGTCCATTTCAAAGTATTGCCCTCTGTCCCATGTATCCCTTTCCATGACTAGTTACCAGGACAGTCTCATATTTTGTATTTACAACACGCTGGCATTCATTATACACGTCTTTCTATCAAATTAGCAGCAATGAGAGAGAGAAAGGGAGGACGATTGCTGAAGTGGCAGAACATGTTTGTCAAGCCTGGGATTGGCGTCAGCTTTTATCGCTTGTCGCCATTCCCAAGGACCAACGTTCTATGGCCCCGTGGAGGGATACGCCCTTCCCTTCTTCCACATGGATAAAAGCCAGGGCACCTGCCACCGGTTGAGATACTATCACTAGAGAGTTATGGGGTCCTTTGACTGAGCCATTAGATACTTCTCTCTGGTTACGGTTCCTTTTCCGTTTGCTTACATATACACCGAACAGTATGGCCTATTTACATATTCTCCTCTGTCCTCATACACCTGACCACACTGAGCTCATCAAGCAATTCTTTTTCACCCAAGGGGTTAACTACTGCCATGTAATTGTTCAGTGGCCACTTTCCTCTTGGTAAGGGCAGAAGAGACTCTTTACCTATTAAGCAGCTCTTCTAGGAGAAGGACACTCCAAAATCAAAACATTGTTCTCTAGTCTTGGGTAGTTCCATAGTCTCTGTACCATTTTCTTCCACTGTCTTGAGTTAGAGTTCTCTTGGTTGAGGGTACACTGGGGCACACTTCTGTCTTATTTCTCTTGTTTTGTTAAAGTTTTTATAGCTTATATAGAAAATGTTTATTTTAATATTGTTACTGTTCTTGAATTATTTAATTTTTTCTTTGTTTCCTTTTCTCATTGAACTATTTTTCCAGTTGGAGCCCCTAGGCATATAGCATACTGCTTTTCCAATTAGGGTTGTAGCTTAGCAAGTAATAATAACGACAATAATAATAATACTGCGATAGAACAGCGGTAGTTGCTAGGCAGAACATAAGGCCAAGTCGTGAGAAGGCTTTGGCCCTTAGAAATGTCAAGCGTTTTGCGCCTTTTTGTACTCGTAACTTTAAACATCATGGAAAAAAAAAAATGAAAATCGCCCCCTCCTCTCTTTCTCTCTGGCGTAAGATTTAGTAAGAAACGTCCTAAATTCTCTCTTGAT
>NC_090739.1:41592932-41597932 GCF_036898095.1 Palaemon carinicauda | reverse complement strand
CAACTAGCCTCTCAAGTGAGGCACTTAACTCGAGCGCCCAAAGGCAACTAAACTCCCTTCGCTACCAAAATGCAATCTTTGCAATAACATGCTGAGACATAGGTTTTTGTGGAATACTCATGAATATTGAGTTCATTTGCCTAGACGTACAACACACATTTATATACATGGATTAGGACATTACTACCCCCCCCCCCCCCCCCCCAATTCCTCACTCCGGGAGTCCCGGAGGTGCGCCCTCGCCCTCAATAGGCTATGATATATGGAGGACACTCTGACCCGGAATAGAAATGGCATGTACTAAACAGAAACAACAATATGTATATATATATATATATATATATATATATATTTATATATAGAAATCACCCCAAAAATCAACATCTTCCACAAAAAAAAAAAAAAAAAAAAATAGAAAAAGAAATATTGCATGAAAAATTGTACACAATACAATATAAATAATTCCACTCATTTCTTCTTAAAACCTCTGCAACTAAAATACAGAATACCCAAGTAAAAAAAAATCATAACATCAGTTTTACACAACCTCAATTAATAACCTCCCTATGGTTGTGGGCAATATGGGCTTTTTGGGCGGGACAGGGGTAGGATTAGATATTCCTTCATCCCTCGATTTTACTTGTCGGGGTTTACGGCACAATTTCGCAACACAACTCACCACCACCCTTTCGCCATTTATTTAGATCAGTACAACACTTGCACTTGCAACTTTCAACCGGTGGCCACCAGCCGTTTTCCCGAGAAAATAATTCATCTTCCCGCCCTTCTCTTATAACATTAAGTATGAGGTATTCACACCTACACATTTTCTAACACTGCCTATCCTAAAGGCTGAACTTTCATCCTGCAGCCACTTGCCAGGAATCATATTAATACATGAATAATACAGCATCCGCCTAACGGATCTCACCTGACCTATTTAACCTCTGATTGTTTATCGGTTCATCCAGCAATGTTATACGTATTTCCACAATCAGCAAAACTACCACAGCATTTTACGTATACATTAAGCATCAACATAAGAACACATTGTTACTATCAAGTTTATTTAAAACACGTCAAAAGAAGTAATGAGGTCTGTTCAAAAGCATCAGCAAAGGTAAATAAAAATTTCTACTCATGAACTCGAGGGATGTCACGTATGCAGGAGGTAAGGAGGAACACTTTTGAAAACTGCTTCTTCAGGCACCACATGTATGTGTGCCTGATGATGTTCAGAAACTGTGCCATTAATAATGCTTTGTATCACAACTGTGTTAGATTTAACCATCTTTACTAGGTACGGACCCAAATGTTCTGGCTCTATTTTGTGTTTCCTTGGTTGTTATCGTTTCAAATACACACGATCACCCACAAATACTTTTACCAGTGTGGTTTTCAACAGACCATCATACTTTGAGCTGTGATTTTCATTAGCTCTTTTCAAAAAGCTTTTAGTGGTGTTCATTACTCTTCTCAATAGATTTAATAAATATACACGGTATTGGTCAGTTGAATAATTGTTGCGAATTAATGAGTACCGTATATGGTAACACAGGATCCTCTCCATACACTGAAAAGAATGGCGTGGCCCTGAGCGAAGCATTATATGAAATGTTCAAAGCTAGCTAAGCTGTAGGATGCATGGCGTGCCACTGAAGGGGGTCATCAGCCATTAAATAACGTAAAATTTGCACTAATTCCCTGTTATGCGATTCAACTAATCCATTTGCTGAAGGCCTATATGCGGTCACTGAAAAGTGTTCAATTTTTATCAAGTGCGTGACCAATTTCACCAGCTTATTTAAAAACTCGAGACCATTATCACTTATCAAAATTTTCGGGCAACCAAACCTAGTAATGAAAGAGCACTGCGCCTGGGCTAATGAATTTGCAGATTTATCCAACAATGTATAAGTATGAGTGTAACGAGTATAAATGCACCTGCAAATACACATATATACTTATGTTGTGTTAAACCAGTAGGAAATGGTCCTACTACATCCATATGCACTCTATAAAATTCAATAGGAATCACAGGCCACTTTCTGGCTTCTGGTACAGTGTTTTTAAGTTCTTTGAAACAGTTACAAGCATGACAACCTTTTATATAATTCTCTATAGATTTTTTCATTCCCAACCAAATGAAGGATTCACGTGCTCTCCTTAATGTTCTATCAATCCCTAAATGTCCTGCATACGGACTTGCATGTACAATGTGGATGGCTCGTTTAATTAAAGAGGGAGGAAGAACTACCCGTGCATAAAATTCCCCTCCCCTCTTCTCGTAAGCACAATTTAATATATCATTTTCAATAAAACATTTCTCACGAGGCACATTCAGAAATGACTGATAACTCTCCGATTCCCCTTTAACCACTGTTCGCACTCTTTCCATTCATTTCTCTTTTTTTTCTGTCCTTCTCGGACTTCTTTTATGTCCTAACCTCCCAAGTCAATCAAACCTGTATCATCAGGGCACTCATTCTGGACACCATTGGTCATGTCCTCGGTCACCCAAATATATTCCCCTTCGCTGTTCATATCTCTCTCTCTCTCTCTCTCTCTCTCTCTCTCTCTCTCTCTGCACATCGGGAGAATTCACATACCGTTCTCTATTTTCTCTATTATGATGGGGGTCTTTAATATTTTGGTTACGTTCTTTGTTTCTCTTTTGTGCCCTAGTTGTTACTCCTATTACTGCACCTCTAGAGAGAGCTTCAGCTACCTTGTTAGCTTTACCTTCTATGTGGTGAAAACCCTTTATATTAAACTCTAACAATCTCTCAATCCATCTTGCTTGTCGAGAGGTCAAATCATTTTTATAATACAAATCACGTAAGGGGCAATGATCACTTTGCAACTCAATCGACTGACCTAATAAAAAGAACCAATGCCTCTCTAGAACCCAAAGAATAGCCAAAGCCTCTCGATCGAATGTACTTTAATTCTTTTCTGCCCTTTTTAAAAACAAATCGGTCGCTCGCTGCCTTTATCATCTCGTTGAGAAAGTACGCCACCAATAGCTACGCTACTCGCATCTGTGTCACTAAAAACGGGCGATCAAATCTAGGATATGCGAGTAATTCATTGCTAGTTAAGGCAGCTTTTAAATGGTTAAAGGCTCTTTCTTCTTCCCCTCCCCAATCTATCACTTTTTGTTTCTTTAAAGCATCCAAGGGTCTCGCTATCTCTCCAAAACCTCTTAGGAATTTACGGTAATACCCATCAAGCCCTAGGAACCCAGCTACTTCCTTGAGGTTATGTGGCCTGGGGAAATCTCTAATAGCTGCTACTTTACTGGGGCAGGGTTGGATACCTTCTGGGCTTATTATACGACCTAAAAATTCGACCTGTTTACAGAAAAATTTGCACTTTGACAAATTTATTTTCATACCATTATGTCGCAATGCTTCTAAAACTTTACGAATATTGTTATTATGTTTTCGGCCCTTTTCCCCGTAATTATGATATCTAAATAAACAAGAACATTATGGCCAGTTAAGGGAGACAAAACTGTCATTATTACTCTAGAGAAATGACTTAGAGCATTTTTAACACCGAAAGGAAGAAAATTAAACTGAAATAGTTGATTGTTAGCTATAAATGCCGTTCTACATTTACTGTCTACCTGAATGGGTATTTGATAGTATCCAGATTTTAAATCAACAGTTGTAAAATATTTGCTATCCATACTTTCACAAGTAATTCTTCAATCGAGGGCAATAGAAATGCATTATCCTTAGTGACTGCCTTCAACTTCCTATAATCAACACACAATCTTACCGAGCCATCCTTTTTCCTAACAGCTACAATTGGAGAAGCCCAAGGCCAGGGGGATTCACTCTCCTCGATTATCCCTTGTTCTCTTGATTTATTGATTTCCCTTTCTATCTCTCCCAGGCAATGAATTGGTACCTTATAAGGCCTTGATCTGATCGGCTCCGCCTGCCCAGTTTCAATGCTCAAGGGAAATCGATCAATCCTCCCGGGTGGCTCATCTCCAATTGCAATTACATTGGAATAATTATTGACAATGTCACTAACTACATGTTGATATTCTGACGAACGTAATTTTCGTGCTTGCATAAACAAATTCTGAGTGCGTTCGTCGGTGCGGCTGGAGTTATGGCTCCATATATCCCATTATAAGCAATCTCACATAACTCTAATTCACACACAGAATCACTTCCTAAAAGAACTCTTTTATTTGACAAATTAACTATCGTTATATCAGCTATGTTCTCTTTTATTTCTGTCATGGGGTTTTAAGAACGACCTTGGTTCCTTCAGCAATAGGGTGACACGGGGTCACTGATATGCTCGTAAGGGTCTGGGGAGACAACACTTCTCCTCTCTCAGGTACAGCTGTTACCCTACTTGAATGTCTCTCCGAACCCACACACGCGCTTACTGTCTCATGACTTTCTATCGTCAAACTGTACCCTCCTGCTTTACTGTTTTTGTATCTTTTCCCCCAAAAATGCAAATTTGATTATTAGAGATAAAATCAATTCCTAAAATAGCCTCGATTCCTGGAATTCCCAAGGTGGGCAAGATAAAAAAATCATGTGTAAACTTCACAGACCCCACCTTAAATTTGACGATTGGTGTATGGTTTATGTGTAGTTTATTTCCTCCTGGCGTGTCAAGAACAATGGATGCCACTGGCTGTAGTGGGTTTGATGAGAATCTTTTTTTTCAATCAATGAAACACTGGCTCCTGTGTTGATCAGTGCTCGAATGGATTTATCTTGCAGGTCGATCCTAACAGCTAACATTCCTAGACGGCCATTACGAGATATGGGGCATGGGCCAATGACCTCAGCTGCAATGCCGCTACTCTCTAGTGCTGTTGGGGTGAGGTCCCAGTGCCTGCTCTGTCACCAAATCCGTCGTCACTTCTTCCTCGGCTACTGCTTGTGATGTCAGGTTGGGCGAACTCACTTGTCTCCCCCTTCCTCTGTTTCCTTTTCCTCAGATGTTGGGCGGGGGGAGGT
>NC_090739.1:41585432-41587932 GCF_036898095.1 Palaemon carinicauda | reverse complement strand
TCATTACACATATTTCAGATATAAGACTGCCGTTGTAAATATCTATTGGAAAGAAAATTCTAAATGTCACGATCAGTTATAGTTATTCAATATACATTTTTCTCGTTACTCTTAACGAACATATTCAAAATGTAGTTTAATATTTGATAACTATCTTCTTTTTATAAAAGTCACACTTCTTTTCCTTTAGGTTATACAGTATTTTTATATTTCCTTTAACAGTCCAGAATAGAATAAGTCATTTGTATCTTACTAAAATGACTTATTACTTCCACAACTAATTAATTGAAACAGTAAGCCCTTTTTTCATATCTTAATTACAGGGTTATTAGCTCTAATTGGATGGGGGAATAAGGTATATCTAATTGTGATAAATAGTCTGAATGTGACCTGGGACATGGCTGAATGAATTACTCCGCTCAGTTTTCGCTCAAAAATTCTTATAGTGGCCGTCTTTTTCTACAGATCTCATTTTTATCTCTTTTATTGTTACAACTATTTTATTGTTATGTAACCGAAAAATTAGCTTTATCGAGCATACGGATATAGAATTTGAAAAAAAAAGTTTTGAGCAATTGTTATCCCTCATTTTAAGTTTATTCATAATTTTATTTCATTGCAATTCTTTCATCGCTTAATTATTCACTATTCATAAAAAGATATGACAATTACTTAACCTATAGCTTTAATCTAAATACCAATATGCGTATTTGCATAAACCTTACGATATATGTAAAGACACATACTTACATACATATATATATATATAATATATATATATGATATATATATATGTATATATACATATATATACATATATATAATATATATATATAATATATATATATGTATATATATATATATATATATATATGCATATATCTATCTATGTTTATATATACACAAATACATATATACATATATATATATGTATATATATATATATATATATACACACATATATATATACATATATATATAAACATACATATATATACATATATATACATACACATACATATATATACATATATATATATACACATACATATATATACATATATATACATATATATATACACATAAATATATATACATATATATATACACATACATATATATGCATATATATATATACACATACATATATATACATATATATATATACACATACATATATATACATATATATATACACATACATATATATACATACATATATACACACACATATATATATATATATATATACATATGCACACACACACACACACATATATATATATATATATATATGTTTAAATAATTGTGTGTGTGTGTGTGTGTGCAGATACCTTATAATGTGGTGAAAGGGTTTTTTGTATCGGCATGATCAGCAAAGCTGTACTAGTCAAGGCCACCCATTCTAGGTTGGTTTACTATGAGCGATCAAACAAAGTCTATCACCATGACCAATGGCCAGTGTGGAGAGGAAAATGACCAGATCCCAGACATGACCAAGGCATCTGTGAGGCATTTGTCCTGCAGAGGACTAGAAACGGCTGCATTTGTTGTTGTCGTGTGGGTGTGTGTATGTGTGTATATATACATATATATACATATACATATATATACATATATATATACACACACACACACATATATATATATATATACATATATATATACATATATATGTATACATATATATGTATACACACACATATATATATATATATATATATATATATACATATATATATATACATATATATATACACACACACACACATATATATATATATATATATATGTGTGTGTGTGTGTGTGCGTGTGTGTATGTATGTATTTTATGGGAATATACGTCGAAGAAATGCATGAAATATGAATAAATTTAAATCTTAGTATAATATTTATACCTTTACTTCTTTCTTCACATCATTTAGGGATACGAAAGCACCATATTGTGCGTATACATAAGTATAATTACATTTAGACGTGTAAACTATTTAAAAAAAAATGATTAAACTAGTGATCATAGCACATATTTTAGTTTTTTTTCTCTTTGTGAACTGAACAGCTGGTTTTTAATATGGTGGCTCCTAAGTAAACAGGTAAGTTTTTTTAAAATGATCAATTATCAGAACTTTGGGGATATCGAGCCAATTTCATTATTTCTATTTCAAAGTTCTTATAATCAAAATCTGCTACTATACTGATATCTTTGCGAATTATTAATCCGTCTTAAACGAAAGTTTTCAAAAACAGTGATGCAGAAAACCATATCATTCGATCTTGCAAACAGATTCATGAGTTGATCAGCCTAATATGCATTATATCATCCTTCTCTTTTAATAAAATACGTAATTATGCCTTCATTTAATCAATACTAATTATGAGAATGTTTAGTATCCTAAATTGTAAGTATCAGGTATTTTCTCACAGAAGATACCAAATTACAAATGGAAAACAACGATCTGACAAAGGAACTATAGATATTTATAGAAATAAGATAACAACT
>NC_090739.1:41577932-41580432 GCF_036898095.1 Palaemon carinicauda | reverse complement strand
TTGACAAAAACCTTTGAATATACACGTGCAATTGTCACCCCTGTGTGATCCCTTGGTTGGCGGCCTAAACAGTAAATGCCTCTGTTGTCACTAAATAACGTTCGTTATTCAAAAGCCTGTCTTTGCCTCATACCTCCTTCAAATTCGTCATTGTACATTTTAATGTTTGGCTGTACTTTCCACAGTATATCCTAGTGTAAGATACAGAAAGATACTGTGAATGGGTGTTCTTGTCTGGAGTTGGTCATTATCCTATTTTATCTCACCACTCGCGTATCCAATGAATGTTTCTGTTATTTTCTTCCTGTAGATCTACATCACAACATGCAGGTCTCAGTGGCCAGCAGCGGAGGATATGGTACAGGGTCTTGAGCAATTCACCACAGTGGTAATCAGCATTTTGTGACATATCCCCACTTCTGAAGTCTATCTCCTGTCTTCCCGACCTTGGATTTAGCTCTATTTAAGATGGTCCACTCCTTTCTGTTAAGGGACGCTCCACAAGGTAGGTGTTCGCTAGGGTCGGGTAGTGCGTCATTGCTTGAACAAGTCATTCTCCCTCCATTTCATTAGTGCGTAGTCTGCATGGTTTAGATGATCAGGAAGTTGATGAAATATTCTAACATGTTTATGATAATAAAAAAAAGAATCCAGGAAGATAAAGATAGAATGGAAATGCCAGTTCGAATTAAAATGACTTAATTGGTTCACAGAAGTGGATATTTCGTTTTAGAATTGTGAACGTCAGTATTATGAGAAAACAGGTGACTATCATAATATTGGCAAGGAAGACAGTCAAGGCCTTGCGAGAAATGTGAATTAGAAATACGTCCTTTAGTGGTAGCTTTTGAAAGCATTGAAAGATAAATGTTTTTAGTCAATCTTCCATAGCCATTTAACCTTACGTGCTATGATATACTTTTAACGTCATCTAGCAAATAAAATTACATTCCTCGCACTCATTGGCTGCGAGTCATGACACCCACATTTTAGTGAAATTTTCATAAATATGAACAAAAATTTTTATTTCAAGTCTCATAAAAAAAAACACAAACCAAAAACAAAACATCTACCCAAATTGGCCTAGAGCTCCTAAAAATGACATCGTTTTGATGATAATAATGATAATGATAATTTTGAGATTAGTAATAATCACAATGGAAATAATAGTAATAATGGTAATAATAAAATGAAAATGACAATGATAATTAAGATAATAGAGAACAATGACGCGTTTGCAGACATGGGAGACAAAAACGAGAATTTTTTAATTGCTTGGATTTCATTGAAGAGTATAAGTATAACTTTACAGAATCCAGGGCTGTTACAATAATACACTTTCATGATATCTTAACACGAAGGTGATTTTTGTCGCCTGTAATAATAATAATAATAATAATAATAATAATAATAATAATAATAATAATAATAATAATAATAATAATAATCGTTGTTAATGATAGGAGACAAATATGATCTTTAAAATGAAGAAAACTGTTTCATAAAAATTGCATTTAAAGAATATAAATATTTTTCTTATATTTTGGAAGTAAATATATAGAAAAAAACTCTCTTGCCTTAAAGGAATCCAATTGCATGATCTCACGGGAGACTGAACTCCTGAAAAAATCTTTCTTTGTTCAAAGCTTTCGTGAAATCTTTTCAGGAAAAACCTAGAGGAGTGTGTTATGACTTACAGTAAATTACGATGGTTTATTTTTTTAATATTGGGCTAAAATTGAATATTAGATACCATCTATTGAAAATAATCCGTAGAGTTGTCCATTAAAATCCTTCATATGTTCATACATTTCATTCTTGCTCTCTCGCGTTTATCTTCCTATCTGGAATCCTTGAAATCAGAAAAGAATAATTGCAAGCTGATTATATCTGCGAGTCATAAGCTGAATTGATAGCCGTGCACTCATTCATAGTTTTTATATTTTGGAAAATGCATCCGTGATCTTTGAACACTATAAATGCAGTTATTTTCTCTTTCTCTTACAGCTTCAGGGTTTCTAACTAAGATTCAAGGGATGTGGTTGCTAGCCCCTCTACATATTTCTTGAAAGTATCTGATCGGATGCAGGTACCCATCTAAAGTTAAGTAAATCGTTGGGAATGGGGAGAGGTATGATTTTACCAATTTCTATCTCTGTCTCTCTCTACACACACGCGCACTTACACTCATATATATATATATATATGTGTGTGTGTGTGTGTGTGTGTACACACACACACATATATATATATATATATGTGTGTGTGTGTATATATATACAAACATATATATATATATATATATACATATATATATATATCTCCATATATATATATATATATATATATCCACACACACAAATAGTTATATATATATATATATATATATATATTTACGAATTCTAAAATTGAAATTATATTCCAAATAAATTGAAAATTCTAGAGTTTGCTTCGGAATGTTCTCTGGCATCCAGCTTCTCCTATGATTTCTTCGATGGCG
>NC_090739.1:41560432-41572932 GCF_036898095.1 Palaemon carinicauda | reverse complement strand
TCGACAGGGCACTGTCAAAGGAATTCATTTTCCCAGGGAAATGTTGAAGGGTGCAATTGTATTCAGCCATGGCGTAGAGATGTCAACGTTGACGGGTGGACCAGGCGTCAGACTGTCGAGTGAAGGTGTGCACCAGAGGCATGTGGTCTGTGCGAATGATGAAGAGCGTATCTTCTATGAAATGGCGAAAGTGACGAACAGCCAAGTGCACTGCAGCAATTCGCGATCGAAGGTGGAATAACCTGATTCGGCCTTGGACAGTTTTCTGCTGAAAAAAGCCAATGGGCGGGGAGAGCCATTGACCACCTGTTCGAGTACGGCACCAATAGTGACGTCGATGGCATCGGTGGAGAGAAGTAGAGAGGCATGTGGGATAGGAAAGGTTAGAGCTGCAGCAGATGATAGGGCCTTCTTTGTATTGTAGAAGGCCACTTCTTGAAGGGGACCCCACTTCAAGTCTTTTGGCTTACCCTTGTGGGAGGCGTAGAGGGGGGGGGGCAAGAATGGCGGCAATGGCTGGCAGAAAACTGTGATAATAGGTGATCATGCCCAAGAATTCCTGCAGAGCTTTGATGGTCGAGGGACTAGGAAAATTCTGAACGGCTGCTACCTTCTCAGGGAGGGGATGGACTCCTTCAGGAGTGATGCGGTGCCCTAAGAACGACACTTCGTACCGGACTACAAGGCCGTTTTGTTGCAGGTGGTCGAGCACGATGTGAAGGTGACGGAGGTGTTCCTCTTTTGGGAAGAGAACACAAGTATGTCGTCTACATAACATACACAGAATGGGAGGTCCCCTAAGATGCCATCCATGAGACATTAGAAAGTAGCCCCGGCATTACGAAAGCAAAAACAGGAGTAATTGAAGGTGTATGTATCAAACGGAGTGGTGATGGCGGTCTTTGGATGTCTTCTGGGTTCATAGGCACCTGATATAACCCTTCAGGAGGTCGAGCGTGCACACACATACGTGTTTATGTATATATATATATATATATATATACATATGAATATATACGCACGCATATATATATAAATATAAATATATATATATGTATATATATGTATATATATATATATATATATATATATGTACATATGTATGTATATATATACAGTACATATATATGACCCATGTAGACGTATAATGAGACTTTGTAATATGGATTTTCTTCATTAATTACAAAAGGTTCGTTCGTAAGTACACTGTACACAACTACCCACTTAGGTGAGGGACTTGTTTAACTCGAGCGCCCAAAGGCAACTAAACTCCATTTGCTACCAAAATGCAATCTTTGCAATAACATGCTGAGACATACGTTTTTGTGGAATACTCATGAATATTGAGTTCATTTACCCAGACGTACAACACACATCTATATACGTGGATTAGGACATTACTCCCCCTCCCCCAATTCCTCACTCCGGGAGTCCCGGAGGTGCGCACTCGCCCTCAATTGTCTATGATATATGGAGGACACTCCGACCCGGAATAGAAATGGCATGTACTAAACAGAAATACAACAATATATATATATATATATATATATATATATATATATAGGAATAAAATAGTCAATGCTGCTATCATCTTCTTTATTTGGGAGCTTTCGACATAACTTATGTCATCTTCAGCCTATCTGCAATTATCATATGTAAAATTAATAAAATTAATAAAATCATCCTAAGTACATAGTTAGGAAGTGTATCTTCCTAACTATGTACTTAGGATGATTTTATTAATTTTATTAATTTTACATATGATAATTGCAGATAGGCTGAAGATGACATAAGTTATGTCGAAAGCTCCCGAATAAAGAAGATGATAGCAGCATTGACTATTTTATTCCTACTTAAATTGCGATTCCCAAGAGGAACCCATCTATCATCTATATATATATATATATATATATATATGTATATATATATATATATATATATATATAGAAATCAACCAAAAATCAACATCTTCCCCCAAAAAAAAAATTAAAAATGAAATATTGCATGAAAAATTGTACACAATACAATATAAATAATTCCACTCATTTCTTTTTAAGACCTCTGCAACTAAAATACAGAATACCCAAGTGAAAAAAAAAAATCATAACATCAGTTTTACAGAACCTCAATTACTAACCTCCCTCTGGTTGTGGGCAATACGGGCTTTTTGGGTGAGACGGGTAGGATTAGATATTCCTTCATCCCTCGATTTTACTTGTCGGGGTTTACGGCACAATTTCGCAACACAACTCACCACCACCCTTTCGCCATTTATTTAGATCAGTACAACACTTGCACTTGCAACTTTCAACCGGTGGCCACCAGCCGTTTTCCCGAGAAAATAATTCATCTTCCCGCCCTTCTCTTATAACATTAAGTATGAGGTATTCACACCTACACATTTTCTAACACTGCCTATCCTAAAGGCTGAACTTTCATCCCGCAGCCACTTGCCATTCGGGAACCGCCCCGGCCCCAGCAACCAGGAATCATATTAATACATGAATAATACAGCATCCGCCTAACGGATCTCACCTGACCTATTTAACCTCTGATTGTTTTTAGGTTCACTCAGCAATGTTATACGTATTTCCACAATCAGCAAAACTACCACAGCATTTTACGTATACATTAAGCATCAACATAAGAACACATTGTTATCATCAAGTTTATTTCAAACACGTCAAAAGAAGTAATGAGGTCTGTTCAAACAACAACAGCAAAGGTAAATGAAAATTTCTACTCATGAACTCGAGGGATGTCACGTATGCAGGGGTAAGGAGGAACACTTTTGAAAACTGCCTCTTCAGGCACCACATGTATGTGTGCCTGATGATGTTCAAACACTGCGCCATTAACAATGCTTTGTATCACAACTGTGTTAGATTTAACCATCTTTACTCGGTACGGACCCAAATATGCTGGCTCTATTTTGTGTTTCCTAGGTTGTTATCGTTTCAGATACACACGATCACCCACAAATACTTTTACCAGTGTGGTTTTGAACAGACCATCATACTTTGAGCTGTGATTTTCATTAGCTCTTTTCAAAAAGCTTTTAGTGGTGTTCATTACTCTCCTCAATAGATTTAATAAATATACACGGTATTGCTTAGTTGAATAATTGTTGCGAATTAATCAGTACCGTATATGGTAACATAGGATCCTGTCCATACACTAAAAAGAATGGCGTGGCCCTGAGCGAAGCATTATATGCAATGTTCAAAGCTAGCTCAGCTGTAGGAAGCATGGCGTGCCACTGAAGGGGGTCATCAGCCACTAAATAACGTAAAATTCGCACTAATTCCCTGTTATGCGATTCAACTAATCCATTTGCTGAAGGCCTATATGCGGTCACTGAAAAGTGTTCAATTTTTATCAAGTGCGTGACCAATTTCACCACCTTATTTAAAAACACAAGACCATTATCACTTATCAAAATTTTCGGGCAACCAAACCTAGTAATGAAAGAGTACTGCGCCTGGACTAATGAATTTGCAGATTTATCCAACAATGTGTAGGTATGAGTGTAACGAGTAAATGCACCTGCAAATACATATATATACTTATGTTGTGATAACCAGTAGGAAATGCTCCCACCACATCCATATGCACTCTATAAAATTCAATAGGAATCACAGGCCACTTTCTGGCTTCTGGTACAGTGTTTTTAAGTTCTTTGAAACAGTTACAAGCATGACAACCTTTTATATAATTCTCTATAGATTTTTTCATTCCTAACCAAAAGAAGGATTCTTGTGCTCTCCTTAATGTTCTATCAATCCCTAAATGTCCTGCATATGGACTTGCATGTACAATGTGGATGGCTCGTTTAATTAAAGAGGGAGGAAGAACTACCCGTGCATAAAATTCCCCTCCCCTCTTCTCGTAAGCACAATATAAGATATCATTTTCAATGAAACATTTCTCACGAGGCACATTCAGAAATGACTGATAACTCTCCGATCCCCATTTAACCACTGCTCGCACTCTTTCTATTCATTCCTCTTTTTTTCTGTCCCTCTCGGACTTCTTGTATGTCCTAACCTCCCAAGTCAATCAAACCTGCATCTACAGGGCACTCATTCTGGACACCATTGGTCATGTCCTCGGTCACCCAAATATATTCCCCTTCGCTGTTCATCTCTCTCTCTCTCTCTCTCTCTCTCTCTCTCTCTCTCTCTCTCTCTCTGTTTCTGCCTGCGCATCGGGAGAATTCACATCCCGTTCTCTATTTTCTCTATTGTGATGGGGTCTTTAATATTTTGGTTACGTTCTTTGTTCCTCTTTTGTACCCAAGTTGTTACTCCTATTACTGCACCTCTAGAGAGCATCAGCTACCTTGTTAGCTTTACCTTTTATGTGGTGAAAACCCTTTATATTAAACTCTAACAATCTCTCAATCCATCTTGCTTGACGAGAGGTCAAATCATTTTTATAATACAAATCACGTAAGGGGTGATGATCACTTCGCAACTCAATCGACTGACCTAATAAAAAGAACCAATGCCTCTCTAGAACCCAAAGAATAGCCAAAGCCTCTCGATCGAATGTACTTTAATTCTTTTCTGCCTCTTTTAATGCCAGGGACGCAAAACAAATGGGTTACTCTCTGCATTTATCATCACGTTGAGAAACTACGCCACCAATAGCTACACCACTCGCATCTGTTGTCACTAAAAACTGACGATCAAATCTAGGATATGCCAGTAATTCATTGCTAGTTAAGGCAGCTTTCAAATGGTTAAAGGTCCTTTCTTCTTGCACTCCCCATTTTATTACTTTTTGTTTCTATAAAGCATCTAAGGGTCTTGCTATCTCTCCAAAACCTCTTATGATTTTACGATAATACCCAGCGAGCCCAAGGAACCCAGCTACTTCCTTAGAGTTACGTGGCCTTGGGAAATCTCTAATAGCCGCTACTTTACTGGGGCATGGTTGGATACCTTCTGGGGTTATTATGTGACCTAAAAATTCGACCTGTTTACAGAAAAATTTTCACTTTGACAAATTTATTTTCATACCATTATGTCGCAATGCTTCTAAAACTTTACGAATATTGTTATTATGTTTTCGGCCCTTTTCCCTGTAATTATGATATCTAACTAAACAAGAACATTATGGCCAATTAAGGGAGACAAAACTGTCATTATTACTCTAGAGAAATGACTTAGAGCATTTTTAACACCGAAAGGAAGAAAATTAAACTGAAATAGTTAATTGTCAGCTATAAATGCTGTTTTACATTTACTGTCTTCCTGAATGGGTATTTGATAGTATCCAGATTTTAAATCAACAGTTGTAAAATATTTGCTATCCATACTTTCACAAGTAATTCTTCAATCGAGGGCAATGGAAATGCATTATCCTTAGTGACTGCCTTCAACTTCCTATAATCAACACACAATCTTACCGAGCCATCCTTTTTCCTAACAGCTACAATTGGAGAAGCCCAGGGGGATTCGCTCTCCTCGATTATCCCTTGTTCCCTTGGTTTATTAATTTCCCTTTCTATCTCTCCCAGGAAATGAATTGGTACCTT
The DNA here is from genome assembly GCF_036898095.1 of Palaemon carinicauda. Taxonomy (NCBI): domain Eukaryota; kingdom Metazoa; phylum Arthropoda; class Malacostraca; order Decapoda; family Palaemonidae; genus Palaemon; species Palaemon carinicauda. Next base: position 41,567,390 of record NC_090739.1, on the reverse strand, counting down.
ATAAGGTCTTGACCTGATCGGCTCCGCCTGCCCAGTTTCAATGCTCAAGGGAAATCGATCAATCCTCCCGGGTGGCTCATCTCCAATTGCAATTACATCGGAATAATTATTGACAATGTCACTAACTACATGTTGATATTCTGACGAACATAATTTTCGTGCTTGCATAATCAAATTTCGAGTGCGTTCGTCGGTGCAGGCTGGAATTATGGCTCCATACATCCCATTATAAGTAATCTTACATAACTCTAATTCACACACAGAATCACTTCCTAAAAGAACTCTTTTATTTGACAAATTAACTATCGTTATATCAGCTCTGTTCTCCTTTATTTCTGTCAAGCCCTCTAATATCATATGGGCCCAATTGTCATGGGGTTCAAGAACGACCTTGGTTCCTTCAGCAATAGGGTGACACGGGGTCACTGATATGCTCGTAAGGGTCTGGGGAGACAACACTTCTCCTCTCTCAGGTACAGCTGTTACCTTACTTGAATGTCTCTCCGAGCCCAAACACGCGCTTACTGTTTCATGACTTTTTATCGGCAAAATGTACCCTCCTGCTTTTAATGTTTTTGTATCTTTTCCCCCAAAAATGCAAATGTGATTATTAGAGATAAAATCAATTCCTAAAATAGCCTCGGTTCCTGGAATTCCCAAGGTGGGCAAGATAAAAAAATCATGTGTAAACTTCACAGACCCCACCTTAAATTTGACGATTGTTGTATGGTTTATGTGTAGTTTATTTCCTCCTGGCGTGTCAAGAACGATGGATGTCGCCGACTGTAGTGGGTTTGATGAGAATATTTTTTTCAATGAAACACTGGCTCCTGTGTTGATCAGTGCTTGAATGGATTTATCTTGCAGGTCGATCCTAACAGCTAACATTCCTAGACGACCATTACGAGATATGGGGCACGGGCCAATGACCTCAGCTGCAATGCCGCTACTCTCTAGTGCTGTGGGGGTGAGGTCCCAGTGCCTGCTCTGTCACCAAATCCGTCGTCACTGCTTCCTCGGCTACTGCTTGTGATGTCAGGCGGGGGAACTCACTTGTCTCCCCCTTCCCCTGTTTCCTTTTCCTCAGTTGTTGGGCGGGGGGAGGTGTGCGTGTGCCACAGCCGGCCCGGCCTGGGCGTTTTTTGCTGAGCACTCTCAAGGTAGATGACCGTAGGCCTGACAAGTGTAACAGCGGGGGGGACCCTTGGGCGGGGCACTCCACTCGTCAGTGCTCCTTTCCCTCACACTGCCAACATCTGAAGGCTCTAATCAGCTGACTGTGCTCTCCCCTCCCCCACTTAGGGGGTTTCCGAGCGCCTCTCATGGCTGCCAACTTCTCGGAATCGAGCCAGTTATTCCGGTCATTTTTTCCTTCTGGCAAAGTATCTAAAATGTTTTGCATTGCACTCACTACGTCTCCTAGCGAACGATTGTCATCGAACAAATAACCACATAAATACAGGTTTACTAATCTGTGAATGTTTACGGGAAATTGCTTTTTTATCACCTTCTGGGAGATTGGTACTCCGGGTAAAAAATGCGAGTTGCAAAATTAAAAACTGATTCACCTTCCCGTATTTTGGGTTTGTAATTTTATTTTATGTCTCCCTTTCTCACATCAGGCAAGATTACTTCTCAATTAAACGTCGTTTTATTTCAGCATAACTTCTTAAACTGTCTTGCGGCCAACACATTACCTCCATTGCCGGAGCATCTTTCAGCAATCTAATCACTTGAATAGCTTTTTCTCTTTCCGGCCACCCATATGTAGCTACTTCAAAGTCTCTCTAAAACACTTCAATCGATTGAAACCCTTCGTTAGGCCGTTGATCATCAAAAGGCCTAACACTTGCCTGGAGTTCTGGCAACTTTCGAACTACGATTTGCATATCTTCACTCGGCTGTGCATGTGTACTTTCACTTGTGTGCGTTTGAACTTCGTCCATGTATGTTGGATATGCTGTGGTTGTGTGCCGTTCCTGTTCTCGTTCCACCAACAATCTGTTCATTAACTGTTCTTAGTTTTCTAACTTATTTTCCAATTCTTGCGTTCTAATTTCCTGTCTATACTCTTCATCGGGAACGCTATATCCCACTACTCCTACGTTCTCATCTCCTGCAGCAGCAGCGTTTGCTATGTTAGTCCTTGTGTATCTCGCCATCTTGAACTTTTATTTCACCAGCTCAAAAAGCAACTTTACTCACAGCATACAGAAACAGATGTATTTTTTACACCCGACACCAATATGACCCATGTAGACGGATAATGAGACGTCAGAATATGGGTTTTCTTCATTTATTATGAAAGATTCGTTCGTAAGTACACTGTACACAACTACCCTCTTAGGTGAGGGACTTGTTAACTCGAGCGCCCAAAGGCAACTAAACTCCATTCGCTACCAAAATGCAATCTTTGCAATAACATGCTGAGACATACGTTTTTGTGGAATACTCATGAATATTGAGTTAATTTACCTTGATGCACAATACACATTTATATACATGAATTAGGACATATAAATATGTATATATACAGTATATATATATGTATATATATACAATATATATATATATATATATATATATGAATGTACATATGAATATATATGTATATATACGCATGCATATATATATGTATATATATATTATATATACAAATGTATATATATATATATATATACACACACATTATATATATATATATATATATGTGTGTGTATGTATATATATATATATATATACAGTATACATATATACATATATATATATATGTATATATATACAGTATACATATATATATATATTTTATATATATATATATATATATAAACAGTACACACACACACACACACACATATATATATATATATATATATCTATATATATACATATACACAGTGTACATTTATACATATACATATACATATATATATATATATATATATACATATGGATAAATATCAACACAACATCGTGTTCAAATAGAAATAAATTTCTACCTCATACTTGGGATCGAACGCTAGCCCCTTCTAATGAAAGGCCAGGTCGAAACCAACCATGTCACGAGAGCCCATAAAAAGAATTGGAACCTGACGCTAACAGCTGTCCGAGGATTTACCTGGCGAGACATCAGTCTCTTACCAGCGTGTTTTACCCAATTCCCCGGGCCACCACGTGACACAATTGGTAGTAATTCATTCAAATTACCCCTAATGAGTCAATATGGATAAATATCAACACAACATCGTGTTCAAATAGAAATAAATTTCTACCTCATACTTGGGATCGAACGCTAGCCCCTTCTAATGAAAGGCCAGGTCGAAACCAACCATGTCACGAGAGCCCATAAAAAGAATTGGAACCTGACGCTAACAGCTGTCCGAGGATTTACCTGGCGAGACATCAGTCTCTTACCAGCGTGTTTTACCCAATTCCCCGGGCCACCACGTGACACAATTGGTAGTAATTCATTCAAATTACCCCTAATGAGTCAATATGGATAAATATCAACACAACATCGTGTTCAAATAGAAATAAATTTCTACCTCATACTTGGGATCGAACGCTAGCCCCTTCTAATGAAAGGCCAGGTCGTATATATATGTATATATATATATATATATATATGTATATGTATATATATATATATATATGTGTGTATATATATACTGTATACACACACACACATATATATATATATATATATTACAGTATATATACATGCATATATATAAATATGTATAAATTTATATATATATATATATATATACACAGTATACACACACACACACATATATATATATATATATACAGTGTATATATATATATATATATACATATTTTTATATATATATACATTACATATATACAATATATATATATATATATATATACTGTATATATATATATATATATATATGAATGACACCAATAGTCAAAAATATTTGCAAACCATATGATCATCTCGATCTAACAGACCACAATAAATTAAAACTTATGAGACATTTAATAAAAATTAATTATCTCAATATACGAGAGCATAAATCTTGTGTTTATATCTTCTTTTTGAGTATAAGTGGATGAGCAACCTTCTGGAGTAACGAGAACTTTGTGTGTGGAGGACATGCCCCCTAAATCTCGATGAAGTCACTGGCAGCAGGGTGATGATTGGGTAAAACGATAGACAAGATGTCTTTTCGGCTTCTACTCTCGATGCCTAGCGGTTGATATTACTAAAATCAGTATGGATCGGCAGGGGTTACTTGGCTTAGTTAGATAGGCACTGAGCATCACAAGGAACTGGCTATCCTTTGGTGAATTTAGCCAATGAATCCTCAATAGATTCAGTCAGTCTATGGACGACTGGCGAAATCTAACCGAGGCCCTTTGCGTCAATAGGTGTTGGAGGAGATGCTGATGATAATGAATATCTTCTGATTTTAGTAATGTTACTGTGCTTTGGTAATTTACCCTTCCGCATAATGCTGAAATATTTTCACAGAGGAAGGGAGCTCTCAATTTTGCACATTTATATTTCTTCTTCAGAAAAAAATAAAGTATATAACTTAACTAGATAGTCATGTTCTTTTCCAAGCTCTCAAAAATATGCGATTTAAGAATGATAGGCCTGCATCTCCGCAAACTTACACACAAAGAAAAGGAAGACTATGGTTGGAATTAACGGTATATATGAAAGTTATCCATATCCTGTGTATACAGATAGTAAGACAAATATACCAATAGGTTAGCTGAATAAAATAGTAAAAAAAAAAGAGAGAGAAAGAGGGAGGAAGACGGGGGGAGGGGGGAGGTGACAGAATAAGCTTGAAGAAGGCACAGGTCGACTGCTTGTATATTAGTATTCGCAGGGGACCACTGGCTAAACCTTTTATCAATATCGTTTTAGGGTCAGCGTTAGTTGTCGGGAGAACCCGTTGTATCATAATGTGGAACGCGTGCTTGGGAGAGTTAATTTAAATGTCTGAAAACTTAGATGAAGGAGGTTGGGATGTCTTTCAGGTTGTTTTGGGTGCGTATGTAAAAGATGGTAAAATAGGAACCACTCCTCTAAAAGAGAAGTTTTTTTTTTTTTTTTTTTTTTTTTTTTTTTTAAGATGAGATAATTATTTATAATGTTTTTTTTTTTTTTTTTTTTTTTTTTGTATATGGGACTGTATGTAAGTTTTCTAGAGGTAAGGAAAATGTTTGGAATGAAAAAATGGATTTGTGATAATGAGTTATAGCAACGTATGAAACAATATTTTGTTATGAGGGAATGTCTAATATAGGTTGAACACAAATGCAATTGGCAAAGTAAATTGATGTGAAAATTATGAGGATAGTGTGATAAATATAAATATATTTTATAAGGTGATAAAAAATTAATTACTATTATATATAACTATCTAGAGTTGTTAGTATACCGAGATACTAAGTTAAACAATACGACTTGGGTACGAAAGCTCGAAAGAAAATAAACATTGGAAAAGTTATGAGATGAAACAGAAGGTATATACAACATTTAAGTCCCTGAGCATCTGGCAATCATGAAAGTATGATGGTATTGATAATGACATGATATTACTAAAATAATAGATTGAATAACTTGAACAACATTATAGACCAAAGTAATCAATAAAAGAAATTGCATAGGAAACAAGTACTAATACTATGTATGAATAATTCTTAAATTACGACAATATTATCAAATAATCTTATGAAATACAAGGATTTCAGCAAATGCTGTTTAAAGCTCTTGAATATTCGCCGATTGATTTCGAATTCTGTTTTCTGAAGAACCTTGAATTCTGGTTATGGTATTGGAGTAATAATGTCATAACCGTCGATCTTTCGAGTATATTTTGAAGACCATTTTATCATGAATTTATCATCATCAGATTTCAAGTTTTCATCTATAGAGGAATAGATATCAGAACAACTGGATTTTTATCTTAATTATTACCAAAATATTACAACTGAAACCCCCAGGAAGTTTATATCTCTATGAAATGGAATTGCAAAGCAAAGTTTAACCAGACAGGATTCTTCTGGATTTCATCATTTCTCTTCTTACCATGAATTACTTCCTTCATTGGATTTTTCTTTTTCAACCCAAGTTTTATTTTAAATTAGTACTTAGAAATTTTTGTGATACCATTTTTGGGGTTGGCCCATTTGCCATAGCAGCCGAAAGATGAATGAATAAATACTCAAGTGTGTTTTAAATTGAAAACCGTGAAAGTATTCATCATTTTGTTTGTAGGCTACATCAAGGGAAATAGAATTGGGGTTAAACCAACTAAGGAATTTATCTAAATATGACACACCATTTCCATTTTCATTGGCAGCCTTGTGAAGAGGAAAACTTCAAGGGAGATCTCTTAAGAACTGATTCACGCTTACTAGAATATATTGCAATGGAAGGTACAATGCATACGCACAAAGACATATGAAAATGTCACCTTAGTTTCTTTTCTATGAAAGATATTTTTCTTCGTTTCTACATTTCGGCTGCTTGAAGCCATCGCTATATCGTGATCAACCACATTACTAGTGGAAAGACTCTCCCGGGAAATGTTTGGCAATGGATTTTTTGAATAGAGTTCACATTCTTGTACCTTGTGCACATGGCATGGGAAAATGAGAATGGGAAGGGTTGCTACAAATGCACTTTTTGATTTTTTTTTTTTATCTCTTTTATGATTAATTATCATTACACATATTTCAGATATAAGACTGCCGTTGTAAATATCTATTGGAAAGAAAATTCTAAATGTCACGATCAGTTATAGTTATTCAATATACATTTTTCTCGTTACTCTTAACGAACATATTCAAAATGTAGTTTAATATTTGATAACTATCTTCTTTTTATAAAAGTCACACTTCTTTTCCTTTAGGTTATACAGTATTTTTATATTTCCTTTAACAGTCCAGAATAGAATAAGTCATTTGTATC
>NC_090739.1:41542932-41545432 GCF_036898095.1 Palaemon carinicauda | reverse complement strand
TCTGAGCTCTGTATAAGAAAGAGTAGGGAAGATGACTATGACTCAAGGCTAGGATTCTCTATCAGATCTATGCAACCCTGGGGTCACCTTTATATTATTATTATTATTATTATTACTAGCCAAGCTACAACCCTAGTTGGAAAAGCAAAATGCTATAAGCCCAAGGGCTCCAACAGGGAAAAATAGCCCAGTGAGGAAAGAAAATAAGGAAATAAATAAATTATGAGAATGAATTACAATATATCATTCTAAAAACAGTAACAGCATCAAAACAGATATGTCCTATATAAACTATCAACAACGTCAAAAACAGATATGTCTTATATATACAATAAAAAGACTCATGTCAGCCTGGTCAACTTAAAAACATTTTCTCCAACTTTGAACTTTTGAAGTTCTACTGATTCAACTACCCGATTAGGAAGATCATTCCACAACTTGGTAACAGCTGGAATAAAACTTCTAGAATACTGTATAGTATTGAGACTCATGATGGAGAAGGCCTGGCTATTAGAATTAACTGCCTGCCTAGTATTACGAACAGCATAGAATTGTCCAGGGAGATCTGAATGTAAAGGATGGTCAGAGTTAAGAAAAATCTTATGCAACATGCATAATGAACTAATTGAACGAAGGTGCCAAAGATTAATATCTAGATCAGGAATAAGAAATTTAATAGATCGTAAGTTTCTGTCCAACAAATTAAGATGAGAATCAGCAGCTGAACACCAGACAGGAGAACAATACTTGAATAAAAGGTAGAATGAAAGAATTAAAACACTTCTCCAGAATAGATTGATCACCGAAAGTCTTTTCTCAATAAGCCAATTTTTTGTGCAACTGAAGAAGACACAGACCTAATGTGTTTCTCAAAAGTAAATTTACTGTCAAGAATCACACCTAAAATTTTAAAAGAGTCATACAAATTTAAAGAAACATTATCAATACTGAGATCTGGATGTTGAGGAGCCACCGTCCTTGACCTACTTACAATCATACTTTGAGTTTGGTTAGGATTCAACTTCATACCCCATAATTTGCACCATGCACCAATTTTAGCCAAATCTCTATTAAGGGATTCACCAACCCCAGATCTACATTCAGGGGATGGAATTGATGCAAAGAGAGTAGCATCATTTGCATATGCAACAAGCTTGTTTTCTAGGCCAAACCACATGTCATGTGTACATAGTATAAAAAGTAATGGGCCAAGAACACTACCCTGTGGAACACCGGATATCACATCCCTATACTCACTATAGTGCCCATCAACAAATACTTTGAGCTCCATTACTTAAAAAATCAACAATAATGCTCAGAAACGACTCACCCACTCCCAACTGTTTCAGTTTGAAAACAAGGGCCTCTTGGTTAACACGGTCAAAGGCAGCATTAAAATCAAGGCCAATCATACAAACTTCCTGACCACAATCAAGGGATTTCTGTACAGCATTGGAGATTGTAAGAAGGGCATCACATGCTCCAAGGCCTTTACGAGAACCAACTTGCAAAATAGGGAGTAGGTGATTACCTTCAGCAAACCTATTAAGATGTTTTGCCAGAAGACGTTAAAAAAATTTAGATAATATGGGAGTTATGGAAATTGGGCGGTAATCAGTGGGACTTGAGCTACCACAAACACATTTACATAGAGGAGTAACATTCTCCAACAAGTGCTAAAAGTTCCTCTTCTTGCTAACTTGTGCAAAATAACAGATAACTTTGGAGCTAAGAAATCTGCTGTCTTTATAAAAAACAGAGGAAAAATACCATTTGGGTCTACACCTCCATAAGCATCAAGATCCATCAACAGAGCTTTAATCTCAGGAGACCGAAAAGCTAAACTAGTTAGTTTAGCCTCAGGAAAACAGGAATGAGGAAGTTCTAGTTTTTCATTACTCTGTTTACTATCAAAAAACATCAGCCAAAAGGGTTGCCTTTTCCTTTGGACAGTGAGTGACTGAGCCATCTGGTTTAAGTAAAGGAGGAACTGTTGCATGTACACCAAAGACTGCAGATTTAAGGGTAGACCACAATTTATGTTCCTGAGTTGTACCAAAAAGGATTTCTTTTATGGTTAAAATGTATTCCTTTTCAGTTGAGGCATAAACTCTCTGAGCAAAAGCTCGAAGCTGAGTATAGTTGTTCCAGGTCAAATCTGATCTGTTACCCTTCCAAAGGTGATGGGCCTCCTGCTTCTCCAAATAAGCATGTCTGCAATCATCATTGAATCACGGTTTGTCCTTCACTCGGTACCTTAGCACACGAGAAGGGATACGCCTATCAGTTATGTTGACTAGATTCTCATTCAAAGGGACATCAGGATCTACACTACTATATAATTGTGACCAATTCAAGCACAAAAGATCATGCAAAATCCCATTCCAGTCTGCTTGGGATTTCATATAAATTTTACAAGAGTACGATATATCAGGGACAGGCTGCTCAGTCTTCACTACTAATGAAATCAAGGCATGATCAGATGTCCCAACTGGAGAAC
>NC_090739.1:41535432-41537932 GCF_036898095.1 Palaemon carinicauda | reverse complement strand
CTTCAGGTCTTTTGGCTTGGCCTTGTGGGAGGCGTAGAGGGGGGGCAAGAGTGGCGGCAATGGCTGGCAGAAAACGGTGATAATAGGTGATCATGCCCAAGAATTCCTGCAAAGCTTTGATGGTCGAGGGAGTGGGAAAATTCTGAACGGCTGCTACCTTCTCAGGGAGGGGATGGACTCCTTCAGGAGTGATGCGGTGCCCTAAGAACGACACTTCGTCCTGGACTACAAGGCCGTTTTGTTGCAGATGGTCGAGCACGATGCGAAGGTGACGGAGGTGTTCCACTTTTGGGGAAGAGAACACAAGTATGTCGTCCACATAACATACACAGAATGGGAGGTCCCCTAAGATGCCATCCATGAGACATTAGAAAGTGGCCCCAGCATTACGAAAGCAAAAACAGGAGTAATTGAAGGTGTATGTATCAAACGGAGTGGTGATGGCGGTCTTGGGGATGTCTTCTGGGTTCATAGGCACCTGATATTACCCTTCAGGAGGTCGAGCGTGGAGAAAACCTTCGCTTTGTGCAGGTAGGAGGTCACGTCGGTGATGTTTAGGAGGGGGAAGTGATCCGGTTCTGTTTGCATGTTCAGGTACCTGTAATCCCAGCACGGATGGAGGGAGCCGTCTTTCTTCAGAACGATGTGTAAAGGTGACGACCATGGGCTGGAGGGTTTTTAGAAAAGGCCCATTTCCTCCATTTTGGCGATATGGTGATAAATACTGTGCTTGGCCGGAGCCGTGGGCGTTTGGCGAAGTTCTGGACAGAAAACTTCTAGGTATGACGTGAGGAGGTGGGTGTAGGCATCTATGGGTGTGCTGATGGGGAGAGCGAGGTTGTTGGGGGCGGGTTGAAGAGGTGTCGACAAGTACGAGTCTGTGTTGACCAATCGTCGGTGGGCGACATCAACCAGAAGGTGGAAATGAGAGAGGAAATCTGCGCCGAGGATTGGCAATGTGACTTCAGCAACGAGAAACTTCCAATTAAATTTACCGTTTCCAAACGATAATGTGAGGTTCTCGTAACCGCAGGTGGGTATCGCAGATCCATTGGCAGCTACCAGGCGGACGTCGGCAGACGTAGACAGACTACATCTGTATCCTGAAGAGTTCCCTTGGCAAAAGAGAACGACAAGCACCTGTGTCTACCAAAAATCGCACGCCCCGTTCCTGCATCATGTAAAAAGAAAAGATTAGAAACACGAGAGGCCACCACCATGAGCGATGGCCTACTTACACGCTTTTTGGCCATTGACATTCCTTGGCACAATTCTTTGAGGCTGCCCCGAATCTGTAGTGGTAGTAGCAAAACTGCAGCCGATGGGCGGTAGTAAGTGGCTGTAGAAGTCGTTGATTGGGGCATGAGCGAGTGGTGGGTGATGGATGGATTTGTCGCCGCTCCGGCTCGTCACGAAGTAGGCGTGTATGTCCTACGGCATTCACATCAGCTTTGGTTGACGTTGAATAGGCGTCCACTTTGTCAGGAGTGGAGGCGTTGATGGAAGTGTTGAAGATCGTGAAGTGGCTGTCCATATGAGTGTCGGGTTTGGTCATCAAATCTTTTATTGGTAAGCTATCGACATCAGGTATGGCAGCGCGTACAGGTTCGGGTAAACGGCATATCCAAGGGCACGAAGTAGGTTCACCTCATGAGGAAAGCCGTCTGCAGCAGATTGCAGGCGAGCGATATTGGTCATTTCCCTGAGGGTTAGCGAAGCCATTTGGTCCCGCAATGGTTGTTGAGAGAGCTGAAAAAGCGACGGCTAGTACTGCTGCAAAAGGTATGTTTTGAGGGCGTCATATACTATTGGGGCGTCTCCTTGTCCACAAAGCCAGTCGGATATTTCTGGGAAGGTGTCCTCGGGTATCGCCGCAAGAACATAATCTGCTTTGGTGGTTGAGCGAGTCCCGCCCTTGATGCGGAACTGGACTTTTGCGCGCTGAAACCAAGCAAATGCCACTCCACTGGCGAACGATGAAAGTTTCAATGGGGCGGCACCAACTTCTGTGGAGTCCGCCATAGTACCAATGATGGAGGGGCGGGGGGGGGGGGGGTGGAAAGCGGGAGGAGCGAGTCGACTTCCGGGGTCACCAATGTGATGGGCCAAGAGAGGCTGCGACTAAGAAGGCAGGATGAAAGCAACTGAGAACTTTATTACAGAACATCCATTTATATATACATGAACTCCAGGCAAAAAGGGCATAACAATCATAACAGGCAATTTCATGTTCAACCGACAACGCACCGGTTAACAGTTAATGGTGAGAAAGACAGACATGTTATTTCATGTCCCTATTAGTGCGAGGGGAGATAAGATACAAGCATAACATATACAAAAAATTAAATGTAGTTACTATGTACGATCGTGTAACACACGGTTTGTACAGTGGCCTCCGCAGTAAACAGCTTAAACTCACGGTTTGATAAAATTTTCATTGTAAGGGTTGGCATTTCTACTACGCAGGGGACAACCTCTTTTTATCGAGATGAGTGGCACT
>NC_090739.1:41525432-41530432 GCF_036898095.1 Palaemon carinicauda | reverse complement strand
ACGAACAGTTTGCCGTAGGTAATTTTAGTTTTATAAATATAATATTGACTTTTATCTGAAAAAATTACTGAAAAAGTTATTCTAACAGAAATTCAGCTCTTTGATTTCATACAGTTTTGCTGACAATATTCTAGTTTTTTTTTTATTTTATCTTCAAGTAAAACTTTTAGATAAATATCAAAATTATATTCGAATACATATCTTATTATTTTTAGTGTTTTAAAAGATCGCTTGATGGACGAAGTTATATTAGGCAATGTTATAAATAAATTTATAAGTGAATATACCTCTGCAAGAACTTGATTAATATATGTTTTATGAAATGCTAGAAAGACATGTGGAAAGCATAGAGCAAAAATTAATATATAGTGTATATGAAAACACCACAGATAATTCTTTAACCCAAATAAAATCTAAAAGAACACTAGCTATTTGTCAATGAAGGAAATTAAATTTTTGGTAAAGGTGCTTAATAGTGCTTTCATTTCTCCAAATATAATATTCTAAGGAAATATAGTTTTTTTCCTGACATACATTTGAATGATCTAGGATATAGCCATAAAGTAAGAAAAAAAATAATTATCAGAATACTGTCTCTTCTAAGATGTCCCCTCTCTTTCTTGAAGAAAGTTTATTTTAATTTCATACAACTAAATATCAAATATTATCAAGCGTTGATTTTTTAACACTTCAAATTTTAAATAGCAAGTTGTGATTAGCAGTTGTTCAAGAAATGTTATCTACATTGTTGTTTATGATGCAAATAATTAGTAATTGGGTAAATGCAGATAATACTTCTATTATGAAGAATTAATCAATAGCGTTCAAAACTAAAGAAAAAATTACGGCTTCATTTTTCGTTCTACTCTAGAATAGTCTAGATAAAAAATATGGATTTTCTTTTAAACGAAAATATTTTTTAAACTCTCAATATTCTCCGCAACTCTTTCAAATATTCTAGATGGGTAATCCCCTCCCCTACTTATGGAAAGATTTGGAAAACCTCTTCCAGAATTATTATCAAGCTTTGGAATTAGTTTTGTCGACGAATTAAAAATCGACGACAAACTAATAAGCAGCGAAATTTTTTTTTTTGCATTTAAGGATGTGTAAAATAGCTTGGTTCATTACAAGATTATGGTTATGGCCATAAAAACGCGTGAACATAATGAACAAAGCTGCTGGGCCTATCTGCTTTATTTTTAGCTTCTAAATTATTAATTTCTCTTTGCATAATAGTGGCACCGTAAGAGCATTAAGTAACCAGCCTTGTCGTGCAGCCTAGCTCATATAAATGCTTAATAACCAACATGGATACATCTTCAACACTACTACCTTTACTAACATATGCAAATCCGGGGAAGTTTTCAGAAATGTCAGCATTGTTAATAACGTAATATACAAAGATAGAAAGTTGAGAGAAATAATGCAAATCAGAAATTTCATCCAGCAAAAAAGAAATAGGCCTGCATTTAAAAGCTCATGTTTTATTGCATTAATTCTAAAAAGAACGGTACATAATGCGTCAATTGCAAAATACTTTAAATATGACTGTTGTGTTTAAATGTTTTCGAAATTTTCGTATAATTTACCTATAATTTCCCATAGTTTAATCTTATTGTAGAAATGAACGGCAAGTTTTACAAGTTCTCGTATACAGTATACGTTATTTTAATGAGCCTGTTTGAAATTGCTTTTCTTTTCCGAAGCTGCTTCATTATGGGTGCTGATGTTCAATTCTCATGGCTTAGGTACTCATAAATGTATTCCAGTCTTTCAATATCATTCAAGATTAATAAGTATATATTAATCAGGGACATTTACTATCAGTTACTTATTCCATATTTATTTTAACATTCTTTTGAAAATAATAAACCCAAACAAGTGTCTATTTGTTAAATTACTACCTTATAATCAAGAAAAACTGCTATAAAATTCGAACTTAAGCAGCCTTGTGAATCTTTCGTTAATTTTAGTACTATTTATTGTACTGTAGGTAGCCTGTTGTCCATAAATAGACAGTGGACAGGATGTATAATTAATATTGATAAATCAAATGAATATAAAAATAACAATATCACAGTGGCAGATGTACAAGTATACTCTAGGCCCAACACATGCTATGACAAACATGGTCAGTTGTGTTGGCAACAACACGCATTCGCCATAGTGGGAGGAACCCATAACGGTAGAAGGGGGAGCGTTTAGAGTGACATGTCAAATTATGTAGATATTTATTGGCCTTCAGACAGTGACCTGCAATTTCTTTGTACTAGTAACATTTCATCTTGTATATTTTGCATACCCATTTGTATACAAAAACATAAACATGCATATACATTATACATACATGCATGTACACACACACACACACACATATATATATATATATATATATATATATATATATATATATATATATATATATATATATATATATATATATATATATATATATATATATATATATATATATATATATATATATATATATATATATATATATATGTGGGTGTATGTATGTATAAACATACATCACATATATGTACATAGATATGCATACATTATACATACCAATATATATATATATACAGTATATATATATATATATATATATATATATATATATATATATATATATATATATATATATATATATATATATAAACGCACACATAGGTCAAAGTAAAACATACACATACAAATATACAAACATACTATATGTAAGATAGTATACATAAAAAAGACTAAGATAAAAAGAATACATGTACAATATGGAACACATAATTCCTAAGATAAAACCCAGGTGTAACATAGATCAAGCTTGCTTAAAGAAATTAAAATTTATGTAGCTTGCAGATCTCTTTGCATATGAAAGCATCAAGTTTGTACTGTATATTCTATGTTTAATATTCAAATTATTATTAAGACATGCTTTTATGATACTGGAGTCAATGCCATTTATTTCTGATAAATTATTTGAATGATTAAATTTCTTTGTACATGGCCAGTTAATGATATGATTTTGATCTCTAACATGAAAAAACAAGGCACTGTTATCTGTGACGATCCAAGAGTAGGTTGTGACTCAAAAGCTGGATGAAAGCAACTGAGTCCTTTATTATAGACACATCGAGTATATATACACACAAGGTCCCGGCAAGAAGGTCACACACTACAACATTATATTTCTTGTCCAACCGGCAACCAGTTCTGTTAACAGTTAACAATGAGAAATAGGCAGACAGGTTCATGCAAGTTGCTGTCAGTGCGAGGGGAGAGCGAGGATACAAAGGATAATATATACAAAAAAGAGAAATGTCGTTACTATGTACGATCGTGTGACACACAGGTGGTACATATCTATAGCACATCTTACACTTTTCTTATGTCGTGCAAATCTCTTTACAAGAGATTTATCAGTTTGACTAATATCATATACTTCACATAAATTACAGGGGATATGATATACACATCCTTTGGTACTGTCAGGAGAATTCTTTATGCGTGCTCTTTTCTTTATTATATAAATCTTAGAAGCTTCATTGACATTAAAATGCTGTAATAGTTGTAAAATATCTTTAAAATATTTACTATATGGCAATACAAGACATTTTTTTATACTAAAAGACATGTATATAAAATATCCTGTAATTCACGTAATTGTTTTATTATCAGTAAAACTGACCAGAATAATGTAAAAATCTATCACTATAGCAGTACCCTAACGGAAGTCTTAGAAGACAACGTAACTAGACAGGATTAATACAGTATTTTCATTTTCCCTTTAGGTTTTATAGTTTCTGAGCACCATACTTTCCTGTGAATTTAAGCACACACACGCAAACACGCACACACATACACACACTATATATATATATATATATATATATATATATATATATATATATATATATATATATATATATATATATATATATATACAGTATATTATTTGTGGAAAATTAAAAACCAAAACTATTTGGAGCCAAATATACCAAGAACTAAAATATATAAAATAATTCAATGAAATCTAAAATTGGGATTAAAATGTTCGATTAATAGCAACTGTAAAACATCTAGAAGACCAATATCAAAAGTACGGATTTCTAATGCTAATAATTATAGGATGTTCCAAGATAAATCCGAGTTGTCATAGGCACGGCTTAAGTTATACCATATGGAAATAAAAGAAAAGACTTCCGACGGAACCAAAAGGCCAAGTCATCTTTGGAATCCCCGGAAATTTCCTAATAATAGTTTTCATTTGATCAAATATTGAAAAAGCCACACAAAACATATTTTGATTCTGACGATTCCCCAGATACAAAGGACCACCTTTGCCAGCCGTTCCTTCATCTACGAGAAAGTACGTGGGTGACGTTGCTACAGATTTTTCGTCTCTGAGATAAGGATATCTAAAATGGTCTAAAGACGGCCAGTTGAACTGATCCCATGACTTCAAAAAATTGTGGAAGGTAGAACCTAGGTTGCCTGATTTTTTTTCCAATGCCAGGCCAAATCTAAAAGAATATCAGAGGCAAATTTGGGTATTCCAGAGGAAGTTTTGGGTTCTCTATTCGGCTAGTACTTGCAAGAGGAGCCCACAGATTCCTGTTCTAAAAACTGGGTCCATGTCTTTCCTTCTTTATGGAGACTAGGAACCAACCACAGGTTTCATCATTTCACACCCAAAGAAACACAAGAGCCCAGTCTAGCTATGTGTTTTCAACCTTATTTTCTATGCATGAATTCTTCCATTTCTTCAAATTTTAACCTAAATGCGGTTGTGGTTGTTTCTGAGCAGTCTATTAGGCCCTTTGTCTCGAAGTTGAAAAATATATGTTGAAAACTGGGTTGAGTTAAAAAATTCTCTAGGAAATTGAAGGACCATAAATTTACCCAAGAAACGAATTGTGTTGAATTCTCTCAAGGAGTTGATAACATCCCTAAATAGGGACAAGTTAGAAACCTTGCCTACAAATGGGATCAGGTTGAAA
>NC_090739.1:41514535-41524932 GCF_036898095.1 Palaemon carinicauda | reverse complement strand
AACTGTAGTAATTTAGGAGAGATGGGGTCTCTCTGTCCAACTCCTTTCTCAATCAGAGTTTTTTTCAATATCTGTATGTAGTTTTAGGATTGATGTACTTCCTGTATTGTTGTTTCCAAGTGTTCTAATTAACTAACTAACTAACTATATATACTATAAATATGTATATATATATACACACACACACATATATATATGTTATATATACATATATATATACATATATATATATATATATCTATATATATATATATATATATATATAATTTAGACTGAGGCCAAAAGTTCGTTTATCATAATAATTTGTTGAGTATATATACACACAATATGCATATATACATACATATATATATATATATATATACTGTATGTATATATATATGTATATATACTGTATATATATATATATATGTGTGTGTGTGTGCGTGTGTGTTTGTGTATGTGTGTGCATATGAATATATATATATATATATATAATATGTATATATATATATATATATATTATATATATATTATATATATATTCTATATATATATATATATATATATTATATATATATTATATATATATTCTATATATATATATATATATATATATTTATATTATATATATATATATATATCCACGTGTTGAAACTTTCAATAAGTTAAAAACAAGAATAGCTATCATAAAAACTGATTCAGTCCTTCTCACTCTAGCAGGAAATGAATTTGTCTTTGTCTCTTGCAAGTTCCTGTGAAATTCGCTGCCGCATAATTAACGTTTATAAAAAAATACTATTTTCTCCTTTGCTGTCAGGTGTTATTTTCTGAAATGACATACGACAAACAACTATCTCTTGTTTTTCATCGTATTTTTATGAAGGTAAAAAGGACCAAAACCACACTGCGGTGAACATTTCATAGATATAACTCACTTAGAAGAACTTGAATAAATCATAAAATATAAACTGTGTAAGTGGGTGTAATACAGTAGATACTAAGATTTTTGTAACTATATTACACTGAAATTCTACATGTCAGGGTAATGAAGAATTAAGAATATTATTTTGGTGGTATGTACTATAAAGAAAAGGAATGTTTTGGAAATGTTTGTGGTATATCTATCTATCTACACTTCTATCCATCTGTATATATATGTAACAACATCTACAACAAATACAGTTATTTCTAGTCCATTGCAGGACAAAGGCCTCATATATGTCTTTATTCATGTCTGAGTTTTGGTCAGTTTTCATCACCCAGCTTGGTACGCGAATTAGTGATGGTGGGAGACTTGGCACGCGAATTAGTGATGGTAGGAGGCTTCAGTCTGATGCTTACAACATATCAACCTAGTAGGGGTGGCCGTGACTAGTACAGTTTCACTAATCATGGGCAATACTCAAACCCTTTCACCACGTTAAAGTATACCTTAATCATATATATATATATATATATATATACTGTATATATATATATAATTATATATATATACATATATATATATATATATATATATCACTAGCACTCGTGATTTTAATCAACGTAAATATCAACCACAATGGCATTTAATATCGAATTCTATCTTTGGGAATGTATATCCACTGAAAATTCATTTATGATAACAGCTTCTGGCTGCGAAGGGATTCGAACCTACGACTATGAGGACTCGACCAATCGAGCTACTGGATATACATTCCCGAAGGTAGAATTATATATTAAATGTTATTGTGGTTGATATATATATATATATATATATGTATATATATACATATATATATATATATATATATACTGTATATATAGATGTGTAGCATATATGTAAAGTATATATATATATATATATGTATATATAAAATGTATGTATATATATATATATATATATATTATATGATATGGTTCCCGTGGACTGGACAAAAAAAATATATTATACTGTGAATCGTGACTGGGAACCAAACATATAATATTATATATACTACGACTGGCAAGTTAATCAACCTCTTGAATTCCAAACTACCTTGTTTGTTTTTACATTAAAACTGTTATACTTCAAAACATTAATACACGAATTCTGAGACCGTTAAATAACTACCAGACAGCAATATATAAAATACTGAATATCCAAAGTGCTCTTAAGTACGCTCAACACCAAAACTGGGTTATTACTTTTAAGTATTACTAAAACACATTTAACTCACTGTGGTTCTTAACAGGAATCGAGGGGAATCTGGTTCCAAATAACGATGATTGGAATATTACACTCTTTACAAAAATGGATATATCCTATACAAATTACAACACTTTGAAAGAATTTACACAATAGAATAATTCACTGAAAAAAAAAAATCTGAACAAACTTAAATTGTGACAAAATGTTACAATCTGAAATTATATAATAACTTGACTTGAACTATCATATCTGAATAAGCCTTAGCCTAAGAAAAGAAATAATGCAATGAAAATTATACAAACGTTCAAAATAATTCTGAATAATGCAATGTTCACGTTTGACAATTAATGAATAATATATAACCTGATCACTTAACCAAATCTATCTTCCCTACAGGGCTGTTTACCAAAAGCGTTATACAGTGCCAATCCTCACTCTAATACAATGAATTTCAACATCACCTTTTAGTCTTGCGTATCTTTTGCCACACAATTTGCTTTCGGGCGCAGAGTCACTTCGGAGAGGGGCACACTAAAACGTACTGAACACTTTCAATAATACACTGGTTTGCAAGCGTGAGAGATGGAGAGGGAAAGGAGGCTATCTTCTGGCTGCAGTTCTATCTCGATCTCTGTCTCTATCTGATCTGTAACCTACTGTAGGTGTCCCCGTTTTATATGAAACCTAACTTCTATTTCCAGAACATTCCAGGATCGAGTTCTGGTAGCTTGGGGTCTGTGCCAAGCGTCAAAGTTGCCAAATATTACTCTCCTAACCGCTACGTACAGTATGCCAGATGGCTCTCTCAGTCAGCTAGCTCTGCCCCACCCATTGTCCCCAAAATAAAAAAAAAAGATAACATCCTCTCGCCGGGATTTCACAAAGTTTCTAAGCACATGGTAAAGAGTCTTCTAAGCACATTACTCAACATTCTCTCTCAAACATGATGCAATACGTTATAAAATATAAAAGAACATTAACTAAGCCCTTGTTCATATCTCGCAAGAATCCTATAACATTCTCAAATAGACTACATAAGACTTCGTAGCAAACATACGTGAAATAAAAAATTAATTCTTAAAAATAACATAGATTTACATACATTAACTTGAAAAAGAAAATACAATGAAATTCACAATGAAAGTCTTACGTAATTTACATAAAATACTCATATCTACATCAGAGGGGCCCATTTTACGGGTTGGGGATCATCTCTTCAATGCACAAATGAAAACAATATATGAAATATAAATAAATCATCAATAAACTACGGTATTTACTCTACACTAGACCAGCTCCGTAAGGATATATATATATATATATATATATGCATATATATAAGATAGTATCCTGACATATGACACGAACAAAACGTTTCTAATTCACAGCACATGATATAAATGTATATCTCGTTAGTGCTCAACAGCGCGATTGCCTAATCATAAGCAAATTTCCTATCCCGATGATAAAGATAGCCAATAACAGAAATTTCCTTTTTACCTTTTGCTAGAACGGAGCTTTATCAAAAACCTTTGTCGAAGGCCAAAGGTGTAACCGGAAAACGATGTTCGTTTGGCCAGGGGTTCTCATGAAATAGTCATCGCATTCAATTCATTTGCCTTATTGCTGTAATTAATGATTCGGTTTTGTTATCTTGCTAGATTTAATATCTCTCTCTCTCTCTCTCTCTCTCTCTCTCTCTCTCTCTCTCTCTGACTTGTGATGCTACAAGCACATTTTGTGTTTTAAATAAAGGTCTCATTTATATTTGGATCATGGAATAAATATTTATTTGTCTTTTTTATATTCACGAGAAATATAAGGAAGATGATAACTGTGATCTACTAGAAAAGAAATAAAAAAAAAAAAACTCTTAGAATCCTCCTCTCAAATCACCTTTCTTGTTAATGTTTATCTCCGAAATCCATAGCACTTCCGTAATATATTCTTTGAAAACTTCCCCGATTCATCAGGGACTTGGATTTGAATACAACCCATCAAGTTCCGCGTAGAAATCCCAGCAGGTGACCTTTAAGAAAGGGCACGTCTTTTCTTATGCCACACATAAAGGAATGATTTGCTTACCTTTAGATTCCTCTCTAATGATAAAAGATTCTGTTTCATGCCAGTAATTTCTGCCGTTTTTATGATGGTCATATTTTTTCTTTCTCCAAGTGTTAATAGGTTATATTTGAATTCGGAATTCTGCTTCAATGCCTGGTTATTTTTTTCTAATTTGAGTTTCATGTAAATCATTCTCCTCAAAAATAATAAAGCATTTTTTCGAAGAAAAAAAAATCATATAACAGTTTCTTTTCCTGTGGAATGTGTTTGAAGTTCTTCACGTGTTTGCCTAAAATTTATTTTATTCCGTCCTTCTTGTCCTTAATCAAGAGATGTTGTCTTAAGTATATACATTCTTTTGCATAATTCTTCAAGTCTCATCTTTTTATTATTGAGGCTCCTCATTGATAATTAAAAATATATTCTAACCTATCGATTTCTTGAAATGTTCCTTTTCTTGTTTACATGTCTTATTATGTTCTTCCAAATAAAATTGATCCTTACCTTTAGGTAACAATTGTATTTAAAGGCCAAAAATATTTTTTGAACTACGAAATAATTGTTTATATCGTGTTGATAATCATTATATTCATGGCTTCCCATAATAATTTTCACCAGCAATTCCCTTGTTTTATATTTCTGAATAACTGAGATGATAAAATATTTACAATTCTAAAAGATTTACAAATTATTTCTGACAAGAACCTTAGGTCACAATTAAAAAATAATTTCTATATGTGCTTCAATCGTTTTCTTTGTTAATTTAAAATTGTATTTACACATCCTCAACACTTGTATTGATTTTCAAAAATTCAGATTGTCATATTAAAACTCTTCTTTTCGATGTGTTTATATGTGCTTCAATTTCCTCAAGACCTTCGGCACATTTTTTTTCATTCTCACGATATTTCAAGACGTGTTTTTCATTTTACTTTTATTTGTTTTTTCGTAAATGTCAAGCAAAATAAATCACATTCATTAATTTTCAGGAAACTAGAACTCACATGTTTTTTGTAAAAATTCTCAATTACGAAAATCACGTTTATTATGACTTTTACACGTGACACGATAAAAATGATGACTAAATATTTAGAAATATATGTATACAGACGCAACCCTTCCCACCCCCTCCCCCTTTCCTAACTACAACCCCTGTCACTAAGGTATGATTACGGTTTCTCCCCCTTTCCCGTAGGATGGGAAGACACCAAGTAGTTTATACCTCTTGCCGCTGAGCGTGACCATATATATACTGTATATATATATATATATATATATGTGTGTGTGTGTGTGTGTGTTTAAATATATGTTATATTATATATATATATATACTGTATATATATATATATATATATACATATATATATATGTATATATATATATATATATATATAAAGCCAGATACTTGATCTTCATTATATATGGAAAATGATTATCATCATCATCATTATTATTATTATTATTATTATTATTATTGTTGTTGTTGTTGTTGTTGTTATTATTGTTATCATTAGTATCCTTATTATTATTATTATTATTATTATTATTATTATTATTATTTTCAAACCAATCATACCTTCATTTAAATGATATTAGAAATCAAATAACAATAATTATGCGAACAATAATCAAGAGAAGTGATGATAACGTCCTCGTTAATTGTTATCCAGAGACAGATAACGTTCCGGTGTGTAGTTACAGGACACCTGGGGAAATCAGTTTACAAAGTCATGGGAGAATCATGTGAAATTAATTAATTTGTTATGCAGGTTAGTTATACGGCAGGAGGACGAACAGGAGTACAATGCATCCAGTCTCTCTGTTTTGGGGCTGTTTGTGAGCTGAATCTGTTTTTGCTGTCCACCATTTAAAGGTTTAAAGGTTTAAAGGCCGCCTCATGAATGGCAGAGGGAAAGGGACAGTGATACTGCTCTATCATGCAGGACAATGCCCTAGAGACTGACCATATACACATATGATCAGTGCTCAAGCTCCCTCTCCACTCAAGCTAGGACCAAGGAGGTCCAGGCAATGGCTGCTGATGACTCAGCAGATAGGCCTATAGGCTCCACCATACATCCCATCCTTAGCACACAAGGATAGTGGGGTTGTAACAATCAAAGGAAATGACGAGTTTGAGTGGGACTCGAACCTCAGTCTGGCGTTCACCAGTCAGAGACGTTACCGCATCGGCCACTATCGGCAGTCCTTATTTCAAGATGAAAATAATTATTCTGGTAATGATAATGGATGGTTGTCGCTGGTCACTTTGCTCTCGAGTAATATTTGAAAATATGTAAACAAGAATATGTTTTCAAAAAGTAATAAGAGAATAAATGAACAATTTGTTACTCACTGACATTGAAGACTTTTACGTCAGCAGGAATGATTTGACCTCCATTTTCAGGTAAATAGCAATGTACAGTATTTGATCTCGATATGAATATGCACAGCTTTATCTTCCTTTAAGAATGACTAGAATGAAATGTGGACAATATTCCACAAAATACCTATGTCAAGCTTCGTTTTGTTTTTATTATATTCTACTGATCATAAAAGCGAGTGTTTGTTAATAATTAAACCTCTCGTATCGGTCAAATACTCTTTGATGAACATCTATCTGCAGTTGTATCTTTATAGAAACCTTCTGCAATAACTAAGAAATAGAATCATGTTTAAAATATTACCCAATTAACAACTACTTCAAGCATCACTGTAATAAGAAAGTAGGTGGTAAATATAATGTATTTGCCAATTTAGCTTTTTCAGTATTCAGCGTTATCACCTTTTGCTCATGAGATTATAAATGTTACTTTTCAGAAACAGAATAACACAAAAGTTGTACTGTTTACAAACCGATAGATGAATCCTAAAGAAATTATTCTTTTTCTGCCTCAGAGAAACTAAAAGACAGTGTCAAGGAATTGGAAGTTCAATTTTCTTTGTTCAAAAGATTGCTGCCTAGTAACTATGATCAGAAAGAGCACTCTTTTTTTATTTTAATGCCTTTGTACTACTGCAAACGTCTGTCAATCCTAGTCAAGAAATAAGCATAGTATAAGTCTTAATATCAGTACCATAAATGTAGAAAATATTATTTCTAACAGTTTTCTGATGATGTCCTTCCAATCAAGACAAAAGTAAGTCCACACCAATTCGAATCAATTTTAGTGCTGCCTTTGGCTCCGTAAACCTATACATGTCAAAACATTTGCAATTTATCCTATTTATGGTGTTTTTAGCTGTCGAAAAAGCATAAGTGAATATTAAAGTATTTTATCTGATGTTCCACGGGTTACTAATAGGCCAGTTACGTCAGGACCCCAATGTATGAATCGCACTGTGAATAATTCTTTCTTTGCAAATCAAATTGAAAATTTTACAACTCTCAGAGATAACGTTATCTTCAATCTTGCATTAAAATCATCACATAAACACAGAAAGATATATGCTACTTATAAAGATTCTCCCATTTTCAAAACAGGTGGTATTAATGACTCACTTCACTTATTCTGATACCCATTTCAAAATAATATGCTTTTCTTATCTGGACAGCAATCTCACTCTAGAATGTTTATTTCTTAAAATATTGCCAGCAGTGATAGTTAAAAAGGGGATTTAGTCATTGGGATCTATACTTATCATAGATATATATAGTTTTAATGACTTCCATAAACTCTCGTTTAAGATGGAACTACTTTCGCTATCAGCTGTGATCCTTAGGGCCGGCCACCTTGATACTAGCATGATTTTTGTTACCGCAATTTGCTCAATACATCATGTAAAAACGTACCATTTATGAGGTACGCAAAGTAAAGCATTGTTTGCGCCCTGTTAGTGCACTGCACACGCTTAAGTTATGCCATGTCTACGCAATGTGCTGCCAAAAATGGACCGCACTGGTACGTACTGAGACGCAATTGGTTAAATCAAGCATTGACAAGCATATTTTGCACCGAGCTTCTACAGTGCTTACGCTTGCTTCATGCAAAAGGCAAGCACATGGCACGAACATGACAACATTTTTATTTCCCCCAGACCCCAACCCACGACACGCCTCACGAAGATTTTAATACTGACAAGAAACATTATGTGACAATGCGGATATGAAAATCGACCATGTATCGTGGTGCCTTTTTACCCTTAGGACTAATGCGTGCTTTTATATTTATTGGCATTCGGCATCCATATGCTGTTGTTATGTCGCATTGCCCTACTGCTCAGTCCTATAGCTAATTCCTACCTTTATTGATGAATTGTGAAAAGATATTCAAGCTAGAATTGCTGAAACTGAGACTTGATAGTTTGAAAGGGTTTAATACAATTTCTAAGAGCTCTTTAGATTCCTTTCCCTTTACTTCTTCGTCATTGCTCTATATTTCTGTCTTTATCATTCATTTTTATCTATTTCCACCTGCACTGCACTCTAATTTCCTTCATTATCTTCTTTTTATTACAGAACTTCTGCTCCTTAAAGACTGCTTTGTAGTTCAGTTCTCCGTAATAATAATAATAATAATAATAATAATAATAATAATAATAATAATAATAATAATAATAATAATAAT
Source organism: Palaemon carinicauda (assembly GCF_036898095.1). NCBI lineage: Eukaryota > Metazoa > Arthropoda > Malacostraca > Decapoda > Palaemonidae > Palaemon > Palaemon carinicauda. The sequence goes on along the minus strand of NC_090739.1, from coordinate 41,516,148 downwards.
ATCTGCAGAATTGTTATATTTTTGGCAAATATTATCAGGTTACAAAGGCAACAGAGAGGACTCGCAATAAATGATAAATCTATTTTACCGCCACAATTAACTTCTGAAAAATAATATTTTCTCGGATGAAATTATATTTAATCATAATCTAATTACACTTTTCTTCCCAACAAGCAATGACATCTACGAACTTTTACAATGTAAGTCAAGAAAGGCGAGACTATTACTGGCCACCTAAGTATCCATGAACTCATACGATTTAGGTAAAGTAGGTTTATTCATTTCAAAAAAAAAAAAAAATAATAATGAATGATAGACTTTTTGCCTTATCTAGAAATTTCCCAAATTTTGTTGGAGTTATTTTTTATATGATATTTATAATTAATATACATTATATCCTCTTTTTTTTTTTTTTTTTTTTTTTTAATATGTATGTCAAAGGCAAGGGAGAGGACAGTGCCCTTAAGACGTACTCACATAAATACATGATCAATACCCAGGCTCCATCTCCCTAAAAGCTACGACTAGTGAAGGCTTCAGATTAATCATAAGGTAGACCTATAGGCACCCTTAAACCGACATCCCTAGCTCACAGCCCCAAAGGAGTTGGGTACTGGACATTAGTGAAATATTTTCGGGCAACAAGCAATGGTCGAACTTCCGACCCATAACTCCTGAGTCAAAAATGTTATCCACAAGGCTACTATAACTGTTTCACATAATTCTAAAATAAATGATCGATAGTCTCCTGCGCCAAAACTAATTTATTGTATCAAAATAAATTGCGGAAAGAACCCACATTTGCACTAGATAAGTAGTTAGATTTCAATCAAAGGCATTTAAAAGATTGAAAGGTGAATGGACATTCTTATTCTCATATCCCATCCTCTATGATTACTTAAATAGGGCTTAATTGTACAGAAATATACGAACATAAACACCGAAACACCCACGCAATAATGTTCAATGAAAATGCAGAGACAACAAATAAGCGTTAAAGACGAAACTCTAGAGATTGGTAATGAATATATGAACTTGGACAGAGAGTAAGTGTTCCCCCAGGACATGAGACCGAAGTAAAAAGAAGAAGCATGGGATGGAGAGCTTTTGGTAAACAAAATGAGATTAAGAGATGTAAAATGCCACTTTCTCTAAATAGAAAAGTATTTAATCAGAGTGCTACCAGTCTTAACTTATGCATGGGAAATTTAGAGTCTTACTAAGCATCAGAGCATAAGCTTGTTACAACTCAACGACCTATGCAAAGAATGTTGTGAATAACACTAAGAAAAAAAAAGGAAAAGAGCACCAAAGTAAAGGATATTCGAACAAAATATAAGAAAAAGAAATGGACATGGGGAGGACACATAATGAGAATGACAGATAATAGTTAGAAAAGTAGAATAACAGAGTAGGTCCTTAGAGATTGCAAATGAAACAGAGGAAGGACGAGAAGACGATGGATTGACGAGCTAAGAAAATTATCGGGTATAAACTGGCATAAAAAGCCCATAAACAGACTGCAGTGGGAGGACATGTTTGAGGATTTAGTTCTACAGTGGTCTAATAACGGCTGATGATGATTATGATGATGATACTATATATATATATAT
>NC_090739.1:41502035-41509535 GCF_036898095.1 Palaemon carinicauda | reverse complement strand
TGTACGTTCCTCCCAGCCTGACGAGGGAGCCACAGCCGACCCTCCCCCATTATCCACCACAGATGAAGCTTTATAACGCTGAATCCCTACTGCTGCTACCGCAGTCATCCAAGGCAACCGGAGGAAGCAGCAGGGCCTACCGGAACTGTGTTACAATCGCTCACCAGTCATTTCTATTTCTAGCATGCTCTCTTGCCTCTCTCACATCTATCCTCTTATCACCCAGAACTTTCTTCACCCCATCCATCCGCCCAACCTTGGTCTTCCTCTTGTACTTCTCCCATCAACTCTTGCATTCATCACCATCTTTAGCAGACAGCCATTTTCCATTCTCTCTACGTGGCAAAACCACCTCAACACATTCATATCCACTCTAGCTGCTAAATCATTCCTTACACACGTTATCACCCTCATTACTTTGTTCCTAACCCTATCTAATCGAGATACACCAGCCATATTCCTTAGTCACTTCATCTCAAACACATTCAATTTCTGTCTCTCCGTCACTTTCATTCCCCACAACTCCGATCCATACATCACAGTTGGTACAATCACTTTCTCATACAGAACTCTCTTTACATTCATGCCCAACCCTCTATTCTTTACCGCTCCCTTCACTGCCCCCACCACTTTGCATCCTTCATTCACTCTCTGACGTACATCTGCTTCCACTCCACCATTTGCTGCAACAACAGACCCCAAGTACTTAAACTGATCTACTTCCTGAAGTAACTCTCCATTCAACATGACATTCGACCTCACACCACCTTCCCTTCTCGTACATCTCATAACCTTACTCTTATCCACATAACTCTCAATTTTCTTCTCTCACATAACCTTCCAAATTCTGTCACTAATCGGCCAAGCTCCTCTTCCGAGTCTCCAACCAGTACAGTATCATCCGCAAACAGCAACTGATTTACCTCCCATTCATGATCATTCCGTCTATCAGTTTCAATCCTCACCCAAGCACTCGAGCATTCACCTCTCTCACCACTCCATCAGCATGTAAGTTAAACAACCATGGCGACATTACACGTCCCTGTCTCAGCCACACTCTCACTGGAAACCAATCGCTCACTTCATTTCCTATCCTAACACACGCTTTACTACCTTTGTAGTAACTGTTCACTGCTTGCAACAATCTTCCACCAATTTCATATAACCTCATTACATTCTATATCGCTTCCCTATCAACTCTATCATATGCTTTCTCCAGATCTATAAGTGCAGCATACACCTCTTTACCTTTTGCTAAATATTTCTCGCATATCTGCTTAACTGTAAAAGTCTGATTCATACATCCCCTACATCTTCTAAAACCACACTGTATTTCTAAGATTGCGTTCTCTGTTTTATCCTACCAATACCCTACAATACATTTTTCCAGCCACACTCAACAAACTAATACCCCCTTGAATTACAACTCATGCACATCTCCCTTACCCTTATATAGTGGTACAATACATGCACAAACCCAATCTACTGGTATCATTGACAACATAAAACACATATTAAACAATCTCACCAACCATTCAAGTACAGTCTCACCCCCTTCCTTTAACATCTCAGTTCTCATACCATCTATACCAGGAGCTTTTCCTACTCTCGTTTCATCCAGTGCTCTCCTCACTTCATCTATTGAAATCTCTCTCTCATTCTCATCTCCCATCACTGGCACCTCAACACCTGCAACAACAATTATATCTGCCTCCCTATTATCTTTAACATTCAGTTAAACTTTCAAAATATTCCTCCCACCTTTTCCTTGCCTCCTTATCCTTTTACAACCTTCCATTTCCATCTTTCACTGTCTCTTCGATTCTCGAACCAGCCTTCCTTACTCTCTTCACTTCTTTCCAAAACTACTTCTTATTCTCTACATATGAAAGACCCAATCCCTGATCCCACCTCAGGTCAGCCACCCTCTTTGCCTCAGTTACCTTGCGCTTTACTTCCATATATATATATATATATATATATGTATATATATATATATATATGTATATATATATATATATGTGCGTATGTGTATATATATATATATATATATATACAAATATATATATATATACATATATAGATATATAAACTGCATAAACACACACACACACATATAACGGATTTTGAGCAAAGCGAAAAATCTATTTTTGGGTGAAAGAGCCATGTCGTCCTGATGGAAGTTCCTTCATTAGTAGCTTCCTAAGTATATGTGACTACAGTGATATATCCCAGAGAATTTACCGAAGGTATCCAGAATTCTAGCTCCTGCAGTGAGTATCCCTTAAATTTCTTCAAGGGATATCGCGTAAGGACGTAACTTGACACATCTCATAGCTATTTACACCCCAAATAGCCTTTCACTTCGAGAGGAAAAGTGGCAAGAAAATAAGAGTCGTTCAAGAGGTAAAACTGTTCGACTCTCCTAAAGTACTGTCAATAGTTCGGCCATCCGCCGCATCACGGCGCCACCAAACTATTCTCCGTAGCTTTGTAAGTTTTACAGATACAGTACCAAAAGGGAGGGATTAACATCCTTTTACTAAAGGAGGGTGGGGTCCATCAGGACGACATGGCTCTTTCACCCAAAAATAAATTTTTCGCTTCGCTCAAATTCCTTTTTTTGGGCTTAGGCCATGTCGTGCTGATGGAAGTTTACCAGAGCAATAATGTATCTGTGGATTTAATAGTGCCGTTATCTCGAATTGACTATTTCCTAACCGGTCGCCACGGCCAAAGACACTTGATGTTACCGTAATACATCAATTAACTGAGCATACCATATGCCAGCTCTTCCTGTCCCCTACAGGGAAGAGTCTGTATAGACTCTAGGGAAAAAACCCGCGACTGTGAGTTCAAAGAACAACAAGCAAGCAGAAAGTATATCGTGTCGTATATACGTAAAGCGTAGTTTGTACTAGAGTTCTGAATAGAGTACTGTACCTCCCAGGTCTGGATCAGACAGACGAGTTTATGTTCACGTAGGAAACATAATACAGTAGACAAACATAGCACAACCAAACTTACCTGATTGCATGGTAAGGGAAACTCTGTCCCACATAGTCCATAAGAGGATCAAAAATACTCTAAATATAATGTATAATCTTAAGGCGAGAGAGACGCAAAGATTCCTTCTAGAGTTTATTTACCAGAAACACAGAAGTTATGATTAAGCAGAATGTTTATGCTAAACATAGACATAACAAGCATAACAGTAATAACAAGGTAAAAAGTTTTATCTGAAAGAGAAAACAATGCCACTGCGTGAAATTAGGAAATTTCAATATATATGTTATTACTAAAAGACATTAAGCATAAATATGCTGGCACTTATGTCAAAGAATTATGCTTCTAAGTTCACTTAACTATGGAAGACAGTTTATAATGTTTATGTCAACACTAAAAATCATCATGATATACCTAAGTCTATCATGCACACCCTTCACTAACAGTCCCAATTAGTGCACTGTCCTTCGCAGTAATCAAACTACAGGCTTTATTACACTGCCTGCAGCCACCACATGAAATTTGATTTCTTGCAATTGCTTCGCATAGTGCTTAAAAAAGACTCTGGAAGACTTCCAACCAGTATAAGCACGTAAGTTATCAAACGACATAGTTTGAAAGAAGTTAAGAGACGAGGCAACCTTCCTCGGATCATGACCTGCGGGGTGTACTGTCAGGATCCGCTCTGCGAATAAAGTAAGTGATTTTCACCCTTATCTGTTTCAAGGATAACGTTGAACCCGAAGTTTCTCCCCTAAAAATCTGGTCTCCCCCGAAGTCTGAAGTTCTACGAAGATAGACCTTTAGGCATTCCACTGGACAGAGGGATGCTTCTTCCTTCAGAGGGCAGATTCTCCAGGGACCCCATCTTTTAGTGGGTAGCTCATTCTTGGTGAGAAAAGTCGGATCCGGAAAGAGATTTAGTTCTCCGTTCGGTGTAAACTGAATGTGACCAACATCCCTCGAGAGGGCCACTATTTCACTGACTCTGGCTCCTGAGGCTAGTGCAAACAGAAATATCACTTTCTGAGTCAAGTCTTTCAGCGAGCAATCTTCATTGTTCAAGGTAGAGGCCAGATGAAGAACCTTATCCAAAGACCATGAAATAGGCTTTGGAGGAGCTGCAGGCTGAAGTTTTGTGCAGGCTTTCGGAATCTTGTTGAAGATTTCGCTTGAAAAATTCACTTGGAAGGCATATAGAATCGGTCTAGCTAAGGCAGATTTACACTGAGTGATCGTATTAGCCGCTAGTCCTTGTCCGTGAAGATGGATGAAAAAGGACAGGCAGAAATCCGTTGAAATCTCGAGGTTTCTTCGCCTTAACAAAGGCCACCCATTTCTTCCAGGAAGATTCGTATTGTCTTCTTGTTGACTTTGACTTATATTCTTCTAAGAAATTAATGCTGTCTTCGGAAATCCCCAACCTCTTCTTGACCGCTAAGGCGAGAAAATCATGAGATGATAGTTCTGGGTTTTTTCTGATGAAGCGTAGACAGTCGATTTCTGTACTAGCTGAGTCAGAACTGGTTCCGGCAACGGGATCAGCTTCAGGCGTAGTTCTGTTATCAATGGAAACCAGACACTGACTGGCCACAAGTGGGCCACTATCGCCGCCCTCCCGCGAAAGGATCTCAATTTGTCGAGGGCTTTCAACAACAGGTTGGTTGGTGGGAACAGGTAAATCCTGGACCATCTGTTCCAATCTAGAGACATCGCGTCCGTCGCTTCCGCTAGAGGATCCTCGTACGGGGCTACGTACCGGGCTAACTTCTTGTTGTCGCTCGTTGCGAAGAGATCGACTTGCAATCCTGGGACTTTGCTCAATATGAAGGAGAATGATCCTGCGTCTAGGGACCATTCGGACGCTATCGGGTCGAACCTGGATAGAGCGTCCGCCGTCACATTGCGGAATCCTTGAAGGTAGACTGCTGATAAGTGCCATTTCATCTTCTTGGACAGATGAAGAATGGCTATTATCACCTGATTCAACTGAGGAGATCTTGAACCTTGACGATTTATGCATCTCATCACTACTTCACTGTCTAGGACCAGGCGAATGTGGATTGATCGGCGAAGTTTCAGTTTCTTCAGGGAAAGAAACACTGCCATGGCTTCCAGATAGTTGATGTGGAAGGTCTTGAACAGGTGAGACCAAGTTCCTTGCACTTTCCAAAGATGAGAATGACCCCCCCCCATCCTTCCTTCGAAGCATCCGTGTGGACGGTGACTGTAGGAGGAGGTGGTTGCAAGGATACTTTCCATCTTAAGTTCTTTGTCTCCGACCATGGCTTGAGAATGGATCGCAGACGATTTGGTAACGGTCTTAGTAGATAGTAGATCTCTTCGATCGTTGTAAGCGTATTTTCTCCAGATCCCTGAGGCATTTTTCAATTGTGCTCTCAAAAGTGGGTCCCTCAAAGAGGCAAACTGGAAAGACCCCAACACTCTCTCCTGTTGTCTTCTTGAAATCTTTCGTGATCGAAGCAGATTTTTGACGGCCCCTGCAATCTCCTTTCTCTTTGCCTTTGGCAAGGAGAGGCAATGTGACTGTAAGTCCCAGTGGATTCCCAACCACTGGAACTTTTGAGCTGGAGACAGCCGAGACTTTTTCAGGTTGATCTGGAACCCTAGGTACTCTAGGAATTGGATTACTTTTCTGGAGGCTTGCAAGCATTCTTCTTTGGATGCTGCCCACACCAGCCAGTCGTCCAGGTAGGCCACCACCTGAAACCCTTTTAGGCGTAGTTGTCGAACAACTGCATTTGCAAGCTTTGTGAATATTCTTGGGGCAATATTCAAACCAAAAGGCATGGCTCTGAAAACGTATTTTCTTTTCTGGAGCTTGAATCTCAGGTAGGGGGAAACTTGACGGTTGATTGGCACATGCCAGTATGCGTCCGTCATGTCTATGGAGACTGTGAATGCCCTTTTGGGCAGAAGGGTCCTTATGTGCTGAAGCGTCAGCATTCTGAACTTGTAGTTCACAATGAACCTGTTGAGTGGTGATAAGTCCAGAATGACTCTGAGCTTTTCCGAATCCTTCTTCAGAACACAGAATAGCCTTCCTTGGAATTTGATGGACTTTGCTTTCTTTATTACTCTCTTGTTCAATAGTTCCTGAACGTATTCTTCCAGAACTGGGGTTGAAGGCTGGAAGAATTGAGGAAAGCTTGGTAAAGATGAGGTCCAACCCCATCCCAGTGCTATCTTGATCAGGCTGTGGGCCCAAGGATCGAAGGTCCACCGATCCTGAAAATGTAGCAGTCTCCCTCCTACCGGCAGCATCTCACTTTGAGTGCTGGGTGGAAGACTTTCCGCCTTGGCCACGACCACCTTTGTTGCCTCTTCCTCTGAAGGGGCGTCTAGAGGAGCCTCGAAAGGATCCCCTAAACTTTGGCTCAGAAGAAGCCGACTGCCTTTCATAAGCTGGGGGTGACAACTGGGGACTGAGTCGCCAGTGTTTGGGGCACCAGTTGAAAGGTGGTGGTAGGTTGTGCCACCTTCTGGGGCACCGTGGCCATGGGAAGCTGTTGCTGTCTTGGCTGAGAGGACAAGCGAGGCCGCTTCGACTTGTTCTTCGGCTGGGGACCCCTGTCAGCGGAAGACTTTCTCTTGGAGGACAAGCCCCATTTAGAGAGGAGATTCCTATTCTCCAAAGCAGCCTTGTTGACGACCTCCTTCACCACATCACTAGGAAAGAGGTCTTTTCCCCAGATATTAGAAGCTATCAGCTTCCTCGGTTCGTGTTTCACAGAGGCAGAAGCAAACACGAACTCCCGACAAGCCGTCCTGGCTCTGATAAAGTTGTATAGGTCCTTTGTAACCGTCGCCAAGTGCGCCTTGGCAAAGACCATATACATATCTGGAGAATCCGTGATGCTAGCCATCGTTTCTAGCCCCGTTTGTAAAGACATGGACGCTGCCAAGCGCTCCTTTGTCTCATGTTCTCTCTTCAAGAGAAACTCTTGACAGCTTTGGGAGGTCCTCGTTGAACTGACGTCCAGCGATATCGGCCTCCAGCTTCCCGACTGAGAAGGTAACGTGAACGTCCTTCCAGTCCTTGTCATCTGAAGGGAAAGCGAGGGAGAAAGGCTTGCTTTCTTCCAGTGTGGGGCAGGGCTTTCCTGCCCTCACAGCCTTCAGAGCTGCTTTAAACCCTTTATCCATAAAGGGAAAAGCACGTTGAGGGTCAGCAATAAACGATGGATGTTTCTTGCTTAATGCCGGCACCTTTGAGCAAGTGAATGCCCTCTCCTTTAGCTTTGTTGAAAACAAAGCCTGTGCTTTAGCGAGCTCAAGGACAATTACTTCCTTGGGCTCCGTCTCTTCTTTGGATGCCGGTTCAGTTCTGAGCCGGACATAACAATCTGGGTAGGATGCCCTGCTGGGCCAGAACTCTACCTCCTCCACTGGGACGGTACCCAGTTTCTCTGAAAGGAAAATCTTGCCTGCTGACATAGGCATGTGCTCCGCGTACCTCCACGGGTTAACATC
>NC_090739.1:41474820-41497320 GCF_036898095.1 Palaemon carinicauda | reverse complement strand
ATACGAAGTTTTAGATAGGAGCAAGCTCTTTCTATCAGCTTTCTTTTTTTATCAAAAACTATATCAAGATAGTACTGAATCTCTTTCCTCAGAGCAATAAAAGAACCTTCCATCACGATATTCTTTAGCCACCCGTTGAGCTACTACCGCTAGAGTGTTATGGGGTCCTTTGACTGGCCAGACAGTACTACTTTGGATCCTTCTCTCTGGTTACGGATCATATTCCCTTTGCCTACACATACACCGATTAGTCTGGCCAATTCTTTACATATTTTACTCTGTCCTCATACATCTGACAACACTGAGATTACTAAACAATTCTTCTCCCAAGAGGTTAAATACTGCACTGTAATTGTTCAGCGGCCATTTTCCTCTTGGTGAGGGTAAAAAAAGACTCTTTAGCTATGGTAAGCATCTCTTCTAGGAGAAGGACACTTCAACATCAAACCATTGTTCTCTTGTCTTGGGTAGTGCCATAGCCTCTGTACCATAGTATTCCGCAGTCTTGGGTGAGTTCTCTTGCTTGAGGGTACACCCCTGCACACTATTCTATCTAATTTTTCTTCCTATGGTTTTGTTAAAGTTATTATAGTTATATAAGAAATAACTATTTTAATGTTACTGTTCTTAAAATATTTCATTCTTCCTTGTTTCCTTTCATCCCTGGGCTATATCCCCTGTTGGAGCCCCTGGGCTTATAGCATCATGCTTTTCCAACTAGGGTCGTAGCTTAGCAAGAAGTAATAATAATAATAATAATAATAATAATAATAATAATAATAATAATATATTATCGACCTGAGAGCTATTGTTAGTGGAATAATAAGCCGTATGATACTCAAAGCAACGAAAAGTGGACGATACGGGAGGGCACCTGGTTTTGAGTGGATTGCCCCACGGGTGCCACATCTCAACAGATCACCAGCTCTCTCTCTCTCTCTCTCTCTCTCTCTCTCTCTCTCTCTCTCTCTCTCTCTCTCTCTCTCTCTCTCACACTCTCTATATATATATATATATATATATATATATATATATATATATATATATATATATATATATATATATACATATATATATATATATATATATATATATATATATATATATATATTTGTATATTTCAAAAATTGTATCAGAACTTTTGTTCCACACAACCATCAAATTGAAGACGCGTTTTGTTTTCTATATAAAGGTTTCACCCAACCAAACCGAGGCATATGAGTGGGTTCCTCCCAAGCTTATACAATATGCCAAACGCTGTCTATACTCCACGGTGACATTAACGCTCTCGCGATGGTCCATTGTTTTAGTTGGCCATATGATCACCTCCCTACAAGGTGAATAGGTACTTCTTAGAAGGAACGGTAAATAGACAGAGAAGGAGAGAGAAATGATTTTCGAAATACACTAATTCAACTCGAAGCAGAGAGAGAGAGAGAGAGAGAGAGAGAGAGAGAGAGAGAGAGAGAGAGAGAGAGAGAGAGAGAGAGAGAGAGAGAGAGAGAATATTCGAAAAGGGAGATATGTTGCAGAAACTCGTTGTTATTATTACGAGAATTTTCTTCTATTGAGAAAGGAGACAAGAGAAGGACCCAAAATGTAAGAACAATAGGCCTACTTAAAACATTCAAGGATTAAGCTTTATCAGCCGAGATGAATAATAGAATTTACGACAACTAACAAGTAAAAGACATGTAAGATAAATTGATATGAAATTGGATTTACGCCCCTTCATGCGACCATTAGTCTCTTGTCCCAAGATAATTACAGTATATTTAACTACAAATGAATATGAATAAGAGATTTCGTTTCCTTCAGACCTAAGTTAAGATAAATCTTGATAAATTTTCTCTTCTTTATTTCATATTCTCTCTCTCTCTCTCTCTCTCTCTCTCTCTCTCTCTCTCTCTCTCTCTCTCTCTCTCTCTCAGAAGAACCATTAGCTCTTTAAAGCGTATATACATAAATCTTTGGGCGTATTGGCGTATTTCAAGCTTTGGCGAGCTTCCCCCAAAGATAAGTGAGGGCACATTTGAATATTGTTATAAGCAGTGAAAAGTTCACCGCCTTCTTCCAGTTGTCAGTTTCTACAAGAGAAACCTTTTACTTTAATTAGCCCATTCGAGCTCAAACACATGCGGCCGTAAGTTGATAATATTTATCGCTAAACTTCTCGGGGGTTATACTTGGTTATTAGTATAATAATACTCCTTTGTTATTACACAGCATCGGTTTACGAAGTTTTTGGTGAGAGAGAAGCAGATTTCAGTCAATTTGCATATAATAACAGAAATTTCTCCTTGAAAAATTAAGTTTCTTACAGTTTGTTTCAATTATATTTTGGTGTAGTAGCCATCATTGCGTATATTCAGATAAATTTCAGTGAATACATTGATGACAATGCTAGTATTTCAGTGACATTCAAATTGCAAAATATCGATAAAGAGCCTGGATTACTATAGGAAAAATGATTAAATATAGTTGAAATATCCTTAGAGAAAGTTGGTAGCCCATGAGTAAATATCTAGAATATCCGGACTTCTGTAACCTCTATTCAGGCTGAGAGAGAGAGAGAGAGAGAGAGAGAGAGAGAGAGAGAGAGAGAGAGAGAGAGAGAGAGAGAGAGCATTATAATATTTTCTTGTCATCATCGTGTATTGATAAAGTAAAGTTATTTTTTATAACAAATGTGAAATAGGTTTTGTTGAACAGGCTGACATAAGTATCTTTATATAGTTTACATACGAAAAATCTGTTTCAATGTTGCTAATGTTCTCAATATATTTTTAATTGTTCATCACTTCTCTTGTAGTTTATCTATTTCCTTTCCCCACTGGGCTATTTTTTTCTCTGTTGGAACCTCTGTGCTTACAGGATCCTACTTTTCCAACTATTATTACTATTATTATTATTATTATTATTATTATTATTATTATTATTATTATTATTACTTGCTAAGCTACAACCCTAGATGGAAAAGCAAGATGCTATAAGCCCAGGGGCCCCAACAGGGAAAATAGCCCAGTGAGGAAAGGAAACAAGGAAAAATGAAATATTTTAAGAACTGTAACATTTAAATAAACATTTCCAATATAAACTATGGAAACTTTAAAAAAAACAAGAGGAAGAGTAATGAGATAGAACAGTGTGCTAGTAATAATAATTATGATTAGTGTTTATTCATGGAAGCTTAGCTATTACGTTTTTGGAAGTGAATGCAAGTGGTAATGTATCCGGTAATATTAGCCTTCTGGAAGCGTTATAAACATTATAGGTGCTGTGCAGTGAATACTCGTGGTATTGTAGCTCGAGATTGTAGTCTTCTGTTGGAACTTTGAATCTCGTATTATTTATAAGGCTTTTAGAATGCATAAAAAAAAAATCAAACAAAATAGTGTTTACGGTACCACATTTTCTAACAGAAGAGTAGATATGTCTATATATTTTCTTTAAAAAAAAGGATACTTCCTATTATGGGGGAATCTCACAAGAGAATATTATTTTTGTCCGGTATTATACAAAAATGCTTAATAGTAAAGTTCATTTTCTAAATCACCTGTGTCTCTCAATGCCTTAACAACGTAGATAATAATTAATTATGTATTAATATCACCGTAGAAAGCTAGTAATACAATTAAATTTGACCTAATATTCTTATACATATACAATAGGTATTGAAGTAACATAATAGAAAATGAGATAAACACCGTAGAGAAAGGTTACAAGATCAGGTGTTCTTTAATATCTCAATTGAAATCCTTGACCTTCAAAAGTACAACAAAACAGAAAAATAATGCATTTTCCATCTGTATAAAGATAATGGAACCAACCATCTTTTGTCTTGAATAATAGTACCAATGTCATAAGGTTATAATTGACATAGCAGACAACTGACCTTCTTTATCATAAAAATTTTTAAAGTTGCTGTTATGCATGTGAATTGTAAGCAATCGCTAGTTAGGTGTATGTCTTATGTAGCATATGACGGGCCAAGAGTAGGTTTTGACTCAAAAGCGTGATGAAAGCAACTGAGTAACTTTATTACGACACATCAAGTATATATACACACTAGGTCCCGGTAAGAAGGTCACAAAATACAGACATGCTATTTCTTGTCAACCGGCAACCGGTTCTGTTAACAGTTAACAATGGAATATGCAGACTATTCTAAAACAAGTTGCTGTCAGTGCGAGTGGGGAGAGCGAAGATACAAAGGATAATATACACAAAAAAAGAGAAATGTCGTTACTATCTACACTCGTGTGACACACAGTAAAGATTATGTAACACTATAACAGCACGACAAGTGCTACATCATTGTATCCGTAGGTGGATGATTTTCCTTATGTAAGTAATCATAAATACATATGCTTCAGTATTAGATTCTATATGAAATACTTCATCAATAGTAAAACCTTCATAGTTTATTTCCAGTAATGAGATCAAATTCTTTCATACATCTATCCTTTGATGCTCGGTTGTTATATTTCATCGCCCATGCTTTGTTATTACTTACGATACGATGCAATTGTCACGAAGTAGCTATGTAGAAAGCCAGACTATTGAAGACAACAAGTAAAAGATTCTTCTTCTTTGTTCCACAGAAATGGGAAAATCGACAACAGGAATAGATATTTAGATAATAATGAATCTTTACTATTGCAGTTAAGCAGCTCAACAGTTCAAATGACGTTGCTATTGCATTTGGTGATATAGAGGATGGGTGGCAAAGGTGTATACTCACGACCAATGAGCTGTAACGCTGAATGTGTCATCAGGAATTTAGGAAAGGATTAAAAATTATTTTGAATATGGTAAGTAACTTTTCGGTCCTCCATTGAAAAAGTACGCTTTGTTTCGATGGGGGAAGTAATGGCTCCGTTTTCTATTATTGTGAAGCTGGGAATACTCATTTGTTGTTACCGAAACATAATAATGCAATTAACTTGAAGATCCGGGCGAAATAATGCTGAAGAAAATGTAGCAATGACAATCCATAACAAAAAATAAATACATAAATGGTAAATGTTAATTTCTGCTAATATGTGCAAGGCATGCAGTATGTTTAGTGTTCAAACTTGGAAAATCCTGCAAAAAAATTAATTTTTCAACGTTGTTAAAAAAAAAACTTGGCCAATGTTAATAATAACAATAATAATAATTGCTAAGCTACAACCCTACTTGGAAAGGCAGAATGCTATAAGTCCAGGGGCTCTAACAAGGAAAATAGCCCAGTGAGGAAAGGAAACAAGGAAAAATAAAATATTTTAAGAACAGTAACATTATAATAAAACTCTCCTTTATAAACTATAAAAACTTTAACAAAACAAAAGGAAGAGAAAAAAGATAGAATAGTTTGCCCGAGTGTACCCTCAAGCAAGATAACTCTACTCCAAGACAGTGGAAGACCATGGTACAGAGGCTATGGCACTACCCAAGACTACAAAACAATGGTTGATTTTGGAGTGTCCTTCTCCTAGAACAGCTGCTTACCAAAGCTAGTCTCTCTTCTACCCTTACCCAAGAGGAAAGTGGCCAGTGAACAATGATAGTGCAGTAACCCCTTGGGTGAAGAAGAATTGTTTGGTAATCTCAGAGTTGTCAGGTATATGAGGACAGAGGAGAATATGTAAAGAATAGGCCAGACGATTCAGCGTGTGTAGGCGAGGGGAAAATGAACCATAACCAGAGAAGAAGGATCCAATGTGGTACTGTCTGGCCAGTCAAATGACCCCGTAATTCTCTTTACTTTTACTTTGATGGCTGCTTTTCTGGTCCCATACAGCAGGGGAACCCCACTCTCTACAGGACCTCCACTGTCGTTTTACATTGTTCGTTTACAGTATTTATCTTTTTAAATTACATATTGTTCATTTACTGTTAAATCGTCACTGTTAAAAGACTCATGAAATAAGAAAGTCTTCAGTTTCCTCTTGAAAGCCTTAAAGTCTTCAATCATTCGAATGTTTCGTGGGAGCTTATTATATAGTCTCGGGGCCGCATATTTAAAGGCTCTGGAGCCCAAAGTGGACATAAATATAGGGTCCAACAGTTTGAAGCCATCTGTAACTATTCTCGTGTCGACACGATTTGTTGGCTGCACAATATGTAGCAATTCTCTTAAGTATTTTGGACGACCGGTTCTGATAACTTGGTGGGTTATTGTACATATTTTAAATTCAATTCCCGCTTTGATCGGCAGTCAGTGTAAATCGATTAGTATAGGGGTGATCCTTTCTCTAGGTGGGACACCTTTTATCAGTCTTGCTCCTCTGTTTATTATGTTTTGTAATTTCATAAGTTGGACTTTTGGTAAATTGTAGTAGATACAGTTGCGGTAGTCAATCCTGGTAATAACACAGTTTATCACAAGTTTCTTAACAGAAAGTATCTCAACGGGTGGCTGGTGCCCTGGCTAACCTACTACCTACCATTATTATGCTTATTATCACGACTATTAGCATCATTATGCCTACAAATTTTCTGTAATTGAAGAGATCTTAATGAAATCGATTTTCTAAAAATTATAAAGACAAAAAGAAAAAAAAGAAAATAAAATAAAAACGATATTCTCAATTGTATCATCAAATGTGGCAGATGTCCTAATGGGATATTCAAAGATATCAAAATAAGAAATCTTTTGAATCGCATATTTATGAATATCTCAGATTTTATCCCCCTCCCCCTTAAAGAAAGCTTATAATAATATCTCACACTTATGGGAAGCTTATAATAATAGTCGAAGAATGATGATCAAATGGGAAGGTTAATGGAATGTCGTGTCGCCAAAAAATCGAATTACTTTGATTGAAATTAGTTTTGAAAAATCTTTTATGGTTAATTGAACATAAAATGAACACTTAAAGAAGCAGGAAATTAATTTATAATATATTCTTACGTTCTATAACTAAAGAAAGAGATGCTTATCTATCAAAGCAATTAAATGTTTAAAAGTCGGCCATAGATGGCAGGAGCAAGGGACAGGATAATACGATAGAAAATGACTATATATATATATATATATATATATATATATATATATATATATATATATATATATATATATATATATATATATATATATATATATATATATGATCAGCGCCAAAAGCTCTCTCCATCAAGCTAGGACCAGAGAGGGCCAGGCAATGGCTTATTGATGACTCAGAAGGTAGACCTATAGGGTCTGACAAACGCCCCATCCCTAGTTCACAAGGATGGTAATATTGCAGACACTATTAGATATTACTGAGCTTGAGCAGGTCCCGAATTCATGTTCAGTGGAATGTAAGACCAGAACGTTTTATATAGACTACCACAACCGATGTAATTTTGATACCTTTGACTTGGTGTAATGTAAATTTGTCCTTAATTTCGAGGAAAGAAAGATGCGAGAGGGAAAAATCGAGAGGACATGAATTCCATTATCAGGGTTTAACTGATTGATACTGTACAAATTATGTAAAAAATGTTTAATGTTACTTTTTCCCCGGAAAAGATTTTATCAGTTATGCTTTGATCTCAAGAACCACAAATTTCAAATTTAAATAAATTATTGCCGTGTTACGATACTAACCATCTTACATATGTAAAATATGAACTATCATTATTTTCATAGGGTATATTGCATGCAAGCAGATCAATGTAACTTCCGGCAAGAATGGATTTTAATGAGTATTTGCATACGTATCTACCAACAAAATTTTGGAATGTACGAGAGAGAGAGAGAGAGAGAGAGAGAGAGAGAGAGAGAGAGAGAGAGAGAGAGAGAGAGAGAGAGACTTTCCTATCGCAGCTGACAATTATTATCTTTTTATGAATTAGATATACTTACGGCATTAACTGATCAATAAAGATTAAGAGTCAGTTTACCTCCAATTGCAAAGAAGTATAACGAGATTACCGGACCTCATTTCTACAAATTGATATGACTTGCTCGAAAAGACTTTCTTCGATAAAGAAATTAGAGGAAAGTACGCTAATATTAGTTTTATGAAGGCGTTGGTCTTACATGGGAGAAGAGAATTGGAGCAGGGAAAACTAAAAAAAAAGTTGGATGGTTAAGAAGGGGAGAGGGAAAAGTTAGATTGAAAAAAAAAATAATGCTAGTAGCGAAAGGGTATTTAAAAAGTGTCCTTTTTCATACCTGTAATGAATCACTAATTGGTTGTGAATGCCCTCGCACATTCATTGATAAAGATCGGATGTACTTGGTTGGATTTGAACTTCTATTCACCAAAAATTTAATTTTCTGAGAACTTGAATATGTTTCCAGATATAATTAGAAATAATCTAGGTAGCCTACTTGGCAGTACCGATTTTTCGTTTTATAGTGAAATGTAAAAAAGAAAAAAAGAAAAAAAAAGGCAGTGTCGGTACCATCATCTGTTGATAATGAGATGATAAAAGACAAACGATGATTTACTATTAAAGGAGAAAAAAAATATCCAGAAAAAAAAAGATCCATAACATAAGCGTTAAGGTCGATTCACTCGACGCGTTTTCTTTCCGACAGGCAGGCCGGTGGCTAAACGCCGTCGAAATGTTGTACATTCACACGAGACGTTCCTTGTCCATTTACCCCGACGTGGTTTTCATTATTTACTTAGATTCAGTCACGTGAGGATCATGGGAGATAGTTCTCTCAGCATTAAAAAATTGCCGGCAATAGCTCTACTACTAAAAAAGGAGGAGAAAGAGGGATTCCAACGAGAAGGTGAAAGGCTATTGGTATATCAGTCATTAAAGAAAAGAAAGAGGGAGGGAAGGTTCTGGACACTGTATAAAGAACTGGCAGATGATGAAGTGTAATTCTTTTCAATAATTCAGAATGTCAAAAGCAAAGTTTATCTGTTTGCTACAAAAGATTGAAATGGGCCTACCCAGGAAGAACTCAATTTCCAAGAAGCCATATCTCCAAAGGAATAACTTGCAGTTTGCTCAAGGTAAATGTCACAAGTAACAAAGAGTTGAAGCCTTTTCGGGTCATGCGAATGACCTCTTCTGCTGCCATCGCTTGAGAATAGACATAGACTCAGTCCCAGTGGCGACAGAAGGCTGTTGCCATCTTATACCTGATGACTATGACCTTTTCCTGTCTCCTCTTTGTTCTTACAGGACGGTGGGAAGACTACAGCCAGGAGACCAGAACAATCTGCTTGCAAAGAGAGGACCTATACCTCGAACCCCCTAGGCAAGGTGGCACCTACCCCATGACGCCCCAAAGGACCATGTCTTGATAAGTCTGCCACGCCTATAGCCAGTTCGAAGAGAGCCACGATCAAAGGCTCACGTACATCCGTTGTGCCGAGGGCACCCAAGCTAAGCTTGTATTTGGACTTGTACTTTTTCTTAGTGAAATGTAGAGTAAATCTAAACTAGTCTCCCAGCTGTAGTCTTGCCTGGAAATATGATTTGTATTTAACTGATGTAAGAGCACATGCTGATAATTATCGATAACCATACAACATATAAAGACTGATTAAACGCTAACCAGGATTATTAACTTTGCTAACATAAATGAAGTACTCAAGAAATATGTAGAATTCCTTATTGAAATACATGTAAGTTTGAAAGATCAGATTTGCCTCTGACTTATCCCGTTTCCTGAATTATAACTTTGAAAAAATTTGTCTGTGCTTTGGGACAAATAATTGGTGGCATTTTAGTGGGATATCTTTCATCTAATTACCAAATTACAACACGAGTGTACAAGCACACGACAACTTATTCGATGAAACTGTCGGAGGCCTACATCATGTTGTAAGGAAGCAAGGAGAACCTGTATACAGTGGAACATCGACGGGCACAAAGAGACCAGCACCACAGGGAGTATACCAAAACAGCCCTTCACTAGAAGATGGGTTCGAACCCCGGGCCAGAGGGAATGGAAGACACAGCGACTAAGGCAATTTTCCTCCTCTTTCGGAATATGTACCCATTTTTGAAGACACAGTGCCACAATAAGGGCGAAGAATTATATCTATCGAAATGTTTCTTAGTTCGGTAGGGGCAGCGACGTCGGAGAGATGTTGGACCGATCGTCAGAAAATTGTTTTGGTAAAACAGAAAATTCGAGGAAATGCCCATAGGAGAGTGAAGAGAGATCTCGAATTCGTTGAGCCCAGGTCTTGGGAACACCTGAAAATATACCTACAAAGGAAGTTAGGCCTAGGTACCGCCAATTTGCATCAACACTTATGCAATTACGTTCCTGTCCGGAGAGAAGGCGAAACGTATTACAAATTTTTCACAGGAATAGCAGCAGACTTGGATGACTTCTTGGACGGCTATGATGCCTTGGAAGGCATTAAGGACTCTTGGTTGAAGAAGGTCATGTAGTCACGCGTACCTGCATATGCGTGGGGTACACTGTTTCAGCACGTACCTGTAGAGAGGGCTACGGACAACGTGAGAATTCTAATGCTAAGAATGGAAGAGGTACTCCAACCGGAAGGACACAGGCAACAGCAACCCTCATCGCCGTCGTCATCGTCTGGGAACCATTCGAAAGGACAGAAGAAATCATCGGGCCAAGGACCAAACCAGAGGTCAAAATCTCAGAAGAAGGTGCATTGTTTGAACTGCAAACAGAGGGGACATTACGCTAGCCAATGTAATACGGCTCGAACCCCCAACGCGGGAGCAACAGCAGCACCCCTGGCAGCAGGAGGAACGACACCTGCTATGGGAACAATACCCTATTACCCCAATCACCCGGTGGGTTTTACGCAGGCATCCAGAGGATGGAGGCCTCCGGCAACACAACTGTCGCCGCAAGCACAAGGACAGCCCCCAGCGGTGCCAGCGGCACCCAAAACGACCCAATAGGAAGAAAACTAATGACAGCACCCCAACAACCTGTTATCAAAGTTAAGTTCCCTTCTCGTATTAAAAACTGTTTAATAGATACAGGGGCATTTGTGTCTTTTATTGTGGAAACACACATTACAGTAAATAAAGTTCAAAATGAGGCTGCTTTAAAATGTCAAGGCCTCGGAGAAAAGAAGTTTTCATAAATAATTTTTGTTCACAACCCTTTGAGTTGGGAGACGAGAAACTCATTCATGATTTCTACGTCGTTCCCGAATTGGATATTAAGGGGATAGATGTCATATTTGGTTCAGATGTGATCTGGTTATTAGGCCTAAATGTACTTTAGTGTCCTGAGGGATTGACTGTAACCATGAGGGATTGTATCCTACCCATAGGAGGGACAGTTGCATCAGTAGCAACCGTAATAGAACCTGTTGTTAACATAAACGGTAAGTGGGACCTTCGACTTACACAAGAAATGTGTATAGACCCTTGTGTTGCCATGGTAATTGAACTTTGTGTGTGTAACAAAGATTTAAAGGAATGAGTTGGCGTACTTACGCCATATAGACTTTGGAAGATAACTTGTTGCAGGACTCAATAGTGCAGATAATGGAAGGGAAAGTGAGGGTATTGTTCCATAACTTTGCATCGGTACCAATGTTAATTAAAGAGAATACGCTAATTGCATGGGTTGAAATGAATGTTGATTTAGTGTTTAACGCCGCCTTTCAGCAAAGTACCACATCAGATCACGCATGCGCCTTAAAAGATTTGGGATATAGTTCAACACCTGTTCAGTATCATTTTTATGTTGCCCAGCTATTGGAAGAATATCAAGATGTATTTGTGTTAAAGGAAGAACCTCCGGGTTATTGTAACTTTATGCCTTTCAACATAGATACGGGAGACAGTACGCCAGTTGTAACGTACCCCTATAGAGTACCTTTTGCATATCAGACTGGAGTAAATAGACAGTTAGCAGCGATAAAAGAGAATGAAATAATCTCGGTCTCTAATTTTCCCTGGCGATCTCCTATTGTAGTCGTAAAGAAAAAGTCTGGCGCTTTACGCATATGTGTACATTACCGTAAACTGAATAGCATAACGAAGGTGATTTGTTCCCCTTGCCCTCTATAGAAGAGATTTTGTGTAAAGTCAGGAATAACACGTTCTTTTCGACGTTAGATTTTAAATCTGGGTATCACCAAAGAGCACTCGATCCCAAGAGTAGAGAGAAAACCGCATTTGTTGCTGGCTACTCATTGTACTCCTTTAATACCTTGCCATTTGGGTTAAAGAACGCACCCGCGCATTTTTCACGCGTAATGATGAGCATATTTTCTGGATTGGTAGGCAATGCAGTGTTAATCTACCTTGATGACATAATAATTTTAGGAAATACTGTAGAAGAACATATGGCTAATTTTGTTAAAGTTCTTAAGGCGTTGAGATGCCAAAATTTGAAGGTCAACCTAGCAAAGTGTCAGCTGTTCCAGCCAGAGGTTCAATTTCTAGGTCACATGTTAACTAACAAGGGCGTAAGCCCGATGGTAGACAAGATAGAAGCGATTCGAACTTATCCTAGACCCCTAATTCCTAAGCAAGTTAGTTCATTTTTGCGGTTAGCCTCTTATTACAGATGATTAATTAAAGATTTCAGAAAAATCTCGCGACCCCCAAGATAAACTTAGAAAAACAGAGAATTTTTAATGGAGTCGAGAATACTATGAGGCATTTCAAAAGATGAAGCAAGCTTTGTCTGAAGATAGTTTCTTAGTCTTCCCTAAATTTGATCGGGAGTTCTGCATGACATGCGATGCTAGCAATGTTGCCATTGGGGAAGTAATGGAACAGCTGGATGACGACGGAGTTCTCCGCCTGGTAGCGTTCGCCTCACGAGCGTTAAAGGGCCCTGAAACCCGTTATTCAGTGTTAGATAAAGAGGGACTGGCCATTAAATGGGTATTAGAAAGGAATCGTTATTTTCTGCTGGGACATAGAATTTGTATTAAATCTGATCATCAACCCCTATCGTATAATTTCAAGAAATCAGATTTGTCAAGTCGTCAGGCTAGATGGTTGGAAGCCTTGTTAGAATTCGATATTGTTGGATTCGAATACATCCCTGGACGAACTAATGTAGTAGCAGATGCCTTATCTCGTTCTGAGGCCGCTATAACGAGGTTGATGAGTACGTCACAGGCTGTGCGAGAAGGCGAGCACACGGTATTCAGTGACCCCTCCCAGCTGGGAGAGACGTCAGCTGATAGGACGGAGCGTGTGAGAGAGTGACGCGAATGCCCAGCGTATGAATGAACCTGTCCTTGAAGTTCACGACGTCCGTGATGATGATTGTGACTGGGAAATAAGACAATTAATAAAGGCACAGAATGAGGATCCTGTATGGGGAAGAGTTAAGGTTTATGTTAGAGGGGAAACAGAATTTCCTACTGACATCTCGCTTCCATCTAATAGATTTGTAATCGAAGACGATGCTTTGTATGTCACTGATTTGAAAAAAAAACGATTTAGTTTATCGAACTATATTACCTAATCCTTTCATAAGTAAGGCCATGGCATTATCGCATTTGTCGCCAGTATCCAGTCACGTGGGCGCAGCGAATAAACTCAGAAGAGCCACTGATCATTTTTATTGGAAAGGCATGAAACTGTGACGGGCCGAGAGAGGCGCATAGGAGCAGGAATCCAAGGTCACGGTCTACCAGTACTGACGTCACAGAGGAGGGTGGTGTTGGAGTCTTCGAGGGGAAAGTTTTCCCAACGGAGGGACGTGCAGGATGTCCTACAAGCTTGATACTCTGGATCCTGTAGTTGGGCTTCAGCTAGGGCGTTGTAATTCAATCCCAGTTGAACGGCAGCCAACGTGTTTCTTGACAGGGCATCGGCAACGGGATTCATTTTCCCAGGGACGTATTGGAGGGTGCAATTGTATTCAGCCACGGCAGAGAGATGTCGGCGTTGACGGGCGGACCAGGCGTCAGACTGTCGAGTGAAGGCGTGCACCAGAGGTATGTGGTCTGTGCGAATGACGAAGGGCGTACCTTCTAAGAAATGGCGAAAGTGACGGACAGCCAAGTGCACCGCCAGCAATTCTCGATCGAAGGTAGAATAACCCGATTCTGCCTTGGACAGTTTTTTGCTGAAGAAGGCCAATGGGTGGGGCGAGCCTTTGACCACCTGCTCGAGTACTGCACCTATAGCGACGTCGCTGGCATCGGTGGAGAGAAGGAGAGGGGCGTGTGGGATAGGAAAAGTGAGAGCCGCAACGGTTGATAGGGCCTTCTTTGCATTGCAGAAGGCTGCTTCTTGAAGGGGACACCACTTCAGGTCCTTTGGCTTGCCCTTGAGGGAGGCATAGAGGGGAGCAAGAGTGGCGGCAATGGCTGGCAGAAAACGGTGATAATAGTTGATCATGCCCAAGAATTCCTGCAGAGCTTTGACGGTCGAGGGCGCGGGGAAGTTCTGAACGGCTGCTACCTTCTCAGGGAGGGGATGGACTCCTTCAGGAGTGATACGGTGCCCTAAGAACGACACTTAGTTGGCGCCAAAGGTACACTTGTCGTACCGGACTACAAGGCCGTTTTGTTGCAGGCGGTCGAGCACGATGCGCAGGTGACGGAGGTGTTCCTCTTTTGAGGAGGAGAACACAAGTATGTCGTCCACATAACATACACAGAAAGGGAGGTCCCCTAAGATGCCATCCATGAGACGTTGAAACGTTGCCCCAGCATTACGAAGGCCAAAACAGGAGTAATTGAAGGTATATGTACCAAACGGAGTGGTGATGGCGTCGTGGGGATGTCTTCTAGGTTCATAGGCACCTGATAATACCCATTCAGGAGGTCGAGCGTAGAGAAAACCTTCGCTTTGTGCAGGTAGGAGGTCACGTCGGCAATGTTTGGGAGGGGGTAGTGATCCAGTTCTGTTTGCATGTTCAGGCGCCTGTAATCCCCGCACGGACGGAGGGAACCGTCTTTCTTCATAACGATGTGTAAGGGTGACGACCATGGGCTGGAGGCCTTTTGGCAAAGGCCCATTTCCTCCATTTCGGCGAACGTCTGTTTGGCGGCTGCCAATCGTTCCGGTGCCAGACGTCTGAATTTTGCGAAGACTGGGGGTCCCGTCGTCTTGATATGGTGATAAATACCGTGCTTGGCAGGAACCGTGGGCGTTTGGCGAAGTTCTGGACGGAAAACTTCCGGGTACGACGTGAGGAGGTGGGCGTAGGCATCCGTGGGTGCGCTGATGTGGAGAGCGAGGTTAGAGGGGGCGGGTTGAAGAGGTGTCGACAAGTATGAGTCTGCGTTGACTAATCGTCGGTGGGGGACATCGTCCAGAAGGTGGAAATGAGAGAGGAAATCCGCACCGAGGATTGGCATTGTGACGTCAGCAACGAGAAACTTCCAATTGAATTTACCGTTTCCGAACGATAATGTGAGGTTCTCGTAACCGTAGGTGGGTATCACAGATCCGTTGGCAGCTACCAAGCGGAGGTCGGCAGATGTAGACAGACTACGTCCTGCCTTGAAGAGTTTCCTTGGCAACAGAGAACGACAATCACCCGTGTCTACCAAAAATTGCACGCCCGTTCCTGCATCCTGTAAAAAGAAAAGATTAGAAACACGGGAGGCCACCGCCACAAGCGATGGCCTACTTACACGTTTTCTGGCCACCGACAATCCTTGGCACATTTCTTCGTGGTTGCCCCGAATCTGAAGTGGTAGTAGCAAAACTGCGGCGGATGGGCGGTAGTAAGTGGCTGTAGAAGTCGTTGGTTGGGGCTCGAGCGATTGGTGGGTGGTGGGCGGCTTTGTCGCCGCTTCGGCATGTCACAGGGTAGGCGTGTATGTCCTACGGCATTCATGTCAGCTTTGGTTGACCTTGAATAGGCATCCTCGTCATCAGGGGTGGAGGCGTTGATGGAGGTCTTGAAGTGGCTGTCCATAAGGGCGTCGGCTTTGGTCATCAAGTCCTTTATGGGTAAACTATCGACATCGGGTATGGCAGCGCGTACAGGTTCGGGTAAACGGCGTATCCAAAGGGCACGAAGTAGGTTCACCTCACGAGGAGAGCCGTCTGCGGCAGGTTGAAGGCGAGCGATACTGGTCATTTCCCTGAGGGCAAGCGAAGCCCTTTGGTCCCCCAACGGTTGTTGCGAGAGCTGAAAAAGCTTTGCTATACGGGCGGCTGTCGACGGCGAGTACTGCTGCAGAAGGTATGTTTTGAGGGCATCATACGCTATTGGAGTGTCTCCTTGTTCACAAAGCCAGTCGGATATTTCTGGGAAGGTGTCCTCGGGTATCGCCGCGAGAACATAATCCGCTTTGGTGGTTGAGCGAGTCATGCCCCTGATACGAAACTGGACTTCTGCGCGCTGAAACCAAGCAAACGCCTCTCCGCTGGCAAACGATGAAAGTTTGAATGGAGCGGCCGCAGCATCAACTTCTGTAGAGTCCGCCATAGTACCAACGATGAAGGGGCGAGGGGGTGGGGGTGGAAGGCGGTAGGAGCGAGTCGACTTCCGGGGTCACCAATGTCACGGGCCGAGAGAGGGTTGTGAACTCAAAGGCAGGATGCAATCAACTGAGTTGTTTATTAAGGAACACTCTCCTTTATATACAAAACCTCAAGGCAACAGGACATAACATGTTCGAGAGACAGACAATGTTACAGAGCAAAACCGGAGACATGATCATTCAGGTTCTTTTTAGTGCGAGGGAAGAGCGCAGATACAAGCATAATATATACAAAATAATTATGTACAATTGTGTGACACACGGTTGGTACAAAACGAATGATAAAGGATTATGTAGACGCGTGTCACTTTGTCATCTGTTCCGAGCGCATAGATTAAATGTACCTCCCCCTTGAGTCTGGCCTTTAGTTAAAGAGAAATGGCAACGTGTACACACTGATTTGGTAGGCCCATTGCCTGTATCACACGCAGGACATAAGTATATTTTTGTTCTAGTAGATGCGCGAACTAGATATACGTTCGTGCAACCTTTGATTGACAAGACTGCACAGGAAGTCGCTAGAGCACTTAGAACTTTCATTGAACTGTTCGATACTCCTAGAGAAATTATATCAGATCACGGAACAGAATTTGTAAATGAAGTATTCAGTTGAATATCTGAATTGTATGGCATTAAGCATTCTCCTATTCCTGCGTATAGGCCTAGTTCAAATGGATTGGTAGAGTCTAAGAATGGAGTCTTGATTAGTATGCTCAAATACATAGTAGCAGATAACCCGAATATATGGTCAGATATGTTGTCTACAGCTCAGTTTGCCCTAAACACAGGATATAACGAGAGTATTGGCGATACACCTTATCTAGTTTTTGATAAAGATCCAAATTTGCCATATGATGTTTTCACGAAAAAGGAGAAACTATCTGTGTATAACGTAGATGATTTTCGAACTTATGTTGCCAACATAAATAAGAGGGCTTTTGGATTTACAAATAAGTTTTTAAAGATAGCCCAGGAGAGGAATATTCGTAGTTACAACAGGAGGTTTAAAACGAAATCACATGAAATTCAGATTGGTGATCGTGTGTGTATAAAGCGGCTTCACGGTAAAGAGCATAAGTTTGAATCAGCTTTTATTGGACCATTCAGGGTGATACATATTAACCATGATAAGATAACAGTTAATAGTATTGCAAAAAGTAATGTATATGAAGTTCACGCGTTCATGATCAAGATTGTGCCAGAAAACGAGATGACGAATTCAGACATTTGGAATGTGTCAGCAATTTACCCTGTTTTGGATTTCAATGACGTATCAGCTGATGAGTTTAAAAACATTGCTCAAGCTCCCTTTTCTGCTGAGAGAGAGAGAGAGAGAGAGAGAGAGAGAGAGAGAGAGAGAGAGAGAGAGAGAGAGAGAGAGAGAGAGGCGACTGCCCTCTAAAAGGCAGTGAGCCTTGGTTTGGTGTCAGTTAGCCAGGATTTAGCAATAGGCTTAGGTTAACTAGTTAGCCATGGGAAGTGTTCGATTTTTTGCAGCAGTGTGTTTCCTAACTGCTTGCGTGTGTGTGAACAGTGAAGTGAGAGTACGCAAGGCGTAGTCTTTGATGAAAGATTTAGGTTGTCTTTCACGTCTGATGTACATGTTTTGTTAATTAGTTATGAACCCGTGAAAGTTGCGAGTCCACTGGTTACGATTCTGGGTCAGATTAACAAGTTAGAGGATCAATTGAAACAGGTTAAAGATGTTGGTGTAGTTAAGTTATGAGCGATTCTTGATAACGTAAAAAGGGACCTTAGTAACTCATTGGATACTTTCGAAGACTTCGGAACTTCGAAAGGGAATAGAAAGAAACGTGGAGTTAATAGGATAGGCGAATTGATTGGAGGTTGGACAGGACTAATTACCCGTTCGGAACTCGATCAATTAGAAAGTGCGCTTACCAAAGAAGCCAAGAATACACACAGTATGATAAATAAAGTAATATCCCATACACATATTGTAGATGAGAAACTGAAGACAGTTTCTATAGCATTAACTAAAGGACAGGAGGCATTAAGAGTGTTGAAGAATAGGATTAATAATTTCGGGAAAGAAATAGAACAAATCCAAAGAGCTGTGATTTATGTAGAAAGTGCCACACAATTAGCTTTTGTAGCTAGTGAGCTAACTTTACACTTAGGAAATGTGGCAAGCCAGATTCAACAAATGGCAACCACGGGGGAAATCACGTCAGATATTTTGCCTCCAAGGGGATTTTTAAGGATAATTAAGAAAATTCATGAGACTGTGCCATTGTTTATTCCACCTGTAGAGAATAATTTGGCGGAGTTCTATCGAATGTCATCCGTGACTGTTACTAAGTTAAAGGGCAAGTTTTATTTTTCCATAGAGATACCTGTTAAGAATGAGGATTCAGATTTTCGTTTGTATGAAGTCAAGTCAATGTGGACACAGACAGAAACAGATGAATTCGCAACTCGGGTATCGATTGATCTGCCGTACTTTGCTGTGAACAATAGGGACGCTTGGGCTGTAACTTTGCCTAATTTAAAAAGTGTAAGATAGGGAAAGCACATGTGTTGTGTGAACCTGTGTATGCGCTTTGCGCGCCTACCGCGCATGTTTGTTTGTTTGTTTGATGTATACCTGGAAGAGCCTAGTTTTGTACATAGTTGTAGGTTCGAGGTAAAAGCTGACACTGAAAGGGAAATAGTTAATTTAGGACATCGTTGGATAGTGTCTGTGAGACGAGAGTCAAAGTACAAGGTGATGTATGACTGAGGGGATGAGGTTAAAGTGTTGACCTCGGGGGTCACGGTCTTGACACATCAGAATGGGTGCTCTGTCAAAGGGGGCGGGTACCGTCTACCCGGCCAAAGAAAAAGGAAGAGTAAACGAGTGACAGTTAGGGACACTTCTGTAGTGAATGCTTCTGTCATCCTGCCAGGTGTGAATGTGTCTCACGTGTTAGTTCACCTTAACTTGACTCGACTAGGAACCATGTCCTTAGACCACATTCCTTTCATTAGCCAGTTAGTCAATTTGAAAACATCACATAGGAATTTGAGTTTAGGCTTTTATTTAGCTAGTATGTGTGTTTTTCTTGCCGTCCTGATTGGACTGGGCATATGTTGTAGGCCGCTAGTATGTGGTCCTGCCTGTCTCCGATGGCGGAGGGCAGAGGGGGTCAGAACAGTCATGCTGACAAATCCTCTGCCGGTAGGAGAAACTTTGGCCTTAGAACCACAAGTTCCAAGGAGGACCTCCCGCCAGGTACCCCATGAACACAAGAGGTCGAGGGAACATTCCTACACAGGGTGAGGCTCCAGTATGTCCAAATGAGCCCTCAGGTGTACCGATGAAGGCACGAGGTGGGGCTCCGGTGTGTCCAAATGAGCCCTCGGGTGTACCGTCTCTGGCACGGTGTGAAGGTGTAACGACCCAGTTGCTGTCGCCTGTAGGTTTAGTGTGCACACAGATGTTTTTTGTTTTTATGTACTAGTACTTTGGTTTGTAAACACTTTGCTAGTGTGATATAGCTATATGAGAATATTATGATTAATAACATTTGTGATAATTTTTATTTTTATATGCGATGGCCATTATGTATGTAACATATGTATTTCTTTTTACTTATGATTTCTCTGTGGATATATGTTTTCCTTTTCCATGGAGATTGGTTTGATTTAATGTACTGTGATTTTTTGTCAACTTATTATACCATGTCTCTAATTACAGAATCCAGGGCGGAGAGTGAGACCAAGATATGCAACGCCTCCCCTGTGATCTGACATTAGCAAATGGTCGCTTAGGCAAGCATGAGGATTAAAATCCTAAGTTGAGTAATTTTTTTTTTTGTATAATTTGTTTTGATCATGGAGGTCTCTGTTTCAGATTTCAATGGCTAATGTGTAACATTTGGATATTTTGATTTTTAGTTTTTGCTTGACTATAATTGTCAATATGTATTGTTCTTCAGAAGTACTTGCCATGGTTTTTTTTCTTTATACCTATGTAATCTTTTTCAGTATTTTTGTTTCTTGGTATTTACCTACTCCTATTTACTCATATTTACCCATATTTACTCATATTTACCCATATTTACTCATATGTATTAATTTTCAGAGTTATTTACTACATTTTTTGTTCTTTTTGAGTACATAACCTTTTTGAGTATATAACCTTTTGAGTATTTTGTCTTTGATTTTCAGTTAATCACATTATGTATCTTATGTATTCATGTTGTTACAGTTCCTATTTTCTGATGATAAAAAGCACAAGTACTATTGTGATATATGTGAACTTGCTTTGTTCAGACTTTGTAGTTTGTTGCGGTTTGATTTCTTTTGGGAGAAGTTGGGTCTATGTGTACTCAAAACGAACTGCGGCAGAACAGTCATGTTTAGGGTTTGAGTTCAAAGTAAAGTTTGTAGTGGTTTGCTTTCTTTTTGGAACTACCCCGGATCCAGGAGAAACGGTAACTTGGTAGGGGGGAATTTGTCACAAGTAACAAAGTGGTGAAGCCTTTTCGGGTCATGTGAATGACCTCTTCTGCTGCCGTCACTTGAGAATAGACATAGGCTCAGCTCCCAGTGGTGACAGAAGGCAGTTGCCATCTTATACCTGATGGCTAGGACCTTTTCCTGTCTCCTCTGTTCTTACAGGATGGTGGAAAGACTACAGCCAGATCAGTACAAAGTGCTTGGAAAGAGAAGACCTATACCTCGAACCCCCTAGGCACGGTGGCACCTACCCCATGACGCCCCAAAGGACCATGTCTTGATAGTCTGCCACGCCTATAGCCAGTTCGAAGAGAGCCACGATCAAGGGCTCACGTACCTCTGTTGTGCCGAGGGCACCCAAGCTAAGCTTGTATTTGGACTTGTACTTTTTCTTAGTGAAATGTAGAGTAAATCTAAACTAGTCTCCCAGCTGTAGTCTTGCCCGGAAATATGATGTGTATTTAACTGATGTAAGAGCACATGTTGATAATTATCGAGAACCATACAACATATAAAGACTGATTAAACGCTAACCAGGATTATTAACTTTGGTAACGTAAATTAAGTGCTCAAGAAATATGTAGAATTCTTTATTGAAATACAGTTTGAAAGATCAGATTCGCCTCTGACTTATCCCGCTTCCTGAATAATAACTTTGAAAAAATTTGTCTGTGCTTTAGGACAATGCAAACAATGAAAGAATTTCGATAAGGTTAGTAATTCACAATACAGATGAAACCTTATTAAAACAAAAAGTTATCCTTACTCTCACCTCTGAAAATAAATTTTCTTCACAGGGAAAATTTTCATCATATCAAACAAATCATACCCTCACACAAGTTCAATTTACTTATCGCTGGTGTTAACTGTCAACAATGAACTAACTGTACACCCTATGAATCTCGAGGAAAAGTGGAGGTTGAAGGCCTTGAGAATGAACGGGTACGATATGGGTCCCCGTTCACACAAAGCATCTTCCACCCGTTGGTTGGGTGGCTGCTAACGGCTGTCAAACTGGCCAGGGTTTCTTAGGAAGAAAGCCGAGCCACCTCGGACGGCTGATGACCGTGGGCCGCCGTCAACCTGACGGGTTGTGTGAACAGTTGCATTTGAATACACTTAAGAAACTAGATGCCTCTTGAACGACGGCCTGCCTGTCGGAAACAAAACGGGTTGTGTGAATTGGCCTTTACGCGACACTATATGGTCACCACTAATTTTAACATGAAGTATTAATATCACCAGAGTACTTTTATTTACGACAAATCCCCTAACTACATTTGATTAATATACCGACTTTATATACCTGCCGTCGCAAGAAAAATGGTCATCAATACCTTTCTTAGATATGCAACACATTCACGTTTTAAATCTAATTACATGAAATAGGAAGATTGAAATAGAAATTCACTAACAGTGTATTTGTGGTGGAAAAAACTATTCAATACATAACTAAATTCCAAATGGTAACGTTGGGATATAATCAATTATATGTTATATAATCAGTTATATGTTACGCCTAAGTACATCTTCACAAGAAAACTTAGTTCTATAGAAAGTATTTTATATTAAATAAATTTTCAAAGGTTAAATAGTTATGGAAAATTGATATCAATGCTCAGTTTGATAATTAGAATAAGGTTGAAAAAAAGGGGTAACGACTTATCACTACACAAAAAAC
>NC_090739.1:41457320-41469820 GCF_036898095.1 Palaemon carinicauda | reverse complement strand
GTAGAAGCCAAAGAAAGGGAAATAGAAGTGGAGGAGAAGATAAGAATATTGGTCATGAATGGCGTGTGCAATTGCTGCAATAACCTATTGCTAACTAGGTATTATGGAAGGGAATATCAGAAAGGAGTGAAAATATTAGCATGAGGAGAATGTTGAGAGGAAATGTGTAAAAGTGTAAAGGGAGCAACGGTACTGGAAAGCAGGATAATGACGTAATGGATATGGATGAATGAAAGCAGAAGACTCATAATATATATATATATATATATATATATATATATATATATATATATATATATATATATATATATATATATATATATATATATATGTGTGTGTGTGTGTGTGTGTGTGTGTTGTGGGTATGCAATAACCTATTACTAATTTGGTATTATGTAAGAGAATATCAGAAAGGAGTGCAAATATAAGCATGACAAGAATGTTGAGAGGAAATTTGTAAAAGTGTAAAGAGAGCAGGGGTACTGGAAACCAGGATAATGCTCCAATGGATATGGATGAATGAAAGCAGAAGATTCATTATGTATATATATATATATATATATATATATATATATATATATTATATATAATATATATATATATATATATATATATATTTGGGCTCAAGCCCTGTCATCCTGATGGAAGGTTCCTATTGATAGCTTTCCAAGGGATATTTGGCTACAGTGATATTCCCAAAGAATTGACCTTTAGGTCTCCAGAGTTCTAACTCGTGGCGCGAATATCCTTAAAATTTCTCTTAAGGATATCGCATAATATCAGGGGATGTATCTCTTGATACGACACATGGCAATCTTCACCCCAAATAGCGTTTTCGTTTCGAGGGGGAAGAGTGGCTAAACAAAAGGGGAGCCGTTATCAAGGTTACCCTTCCTCCCGTACTACTACGAGTATCCAAGATGGCGATCATTCCTATTTCTGTAGCGATTTCGCACGGTGGTTTTCCCTGTTGATCTAATGTTCTTGATCGTTATTGTGAGATTAATCATGCAATCTCCAGGTTCTTCTGCCTCTGGAAAGTTGAGTATTTATTCTCTATAGTGTATAATTTTTAGCTCCTGCTTCACAGTGAAATTAGAGTAATTTATTGTGTTATGGAGCTGGGCCGGTCACCGGAGGCGCCATAGGTGCTGTCATTCATTATGCAAGCGTTATTTAGTTAGCAGAACGATATTCCCGGTTGTAATAGCATTAATAAATTATGAAAGCTATTTAGGCACAATTATAATAGTAAAGATATATTTTTGCATACAATTTCCTCTTCCTTATGTCAATCGTATACGTTAGAGTTTCGGCGATTTAGGTAACCGAGATCTCGCCCTTTGCTAGGCTACCTAGCCTATGCGCTTTAGTATACTTTTATACATTATCCCCGTTTACTCTCGTGTATCGTTTTATCAATTCAACGGGAGATAGTATATCTCCTAGAATTAGTTATATAACTTGATACTCGTCTCCTGTGGAGATTTAAGGGTAATCCCTCCTTCCCTCTGAATACCACCATAGGCGATAACCCTATCTGGTCTTGCCATACAGTAGTTCACTCCGGCTTGACTAGGCTAAGGTTTTCTATCTCCCACCCTTGCCGGCGAGTATCCCGGCTTTGGTTTTCGACAGAACCTCAGAGTATTCAGTCTTTCCGCCGGCGGCCGTGCAGCAGGGCGAGTAGTCACTCCCCTGCCGGCTTACAGCTGTCGGCATAGGAGGCTAAGCCTCCCTAGGCTGCACCTGAAGTGGTAGTATGATGCTGCCACCTTTTTCCCTGCGGTCTAGAAGACTAGTCCTGTTTCGGCAGATCCTAGGCTGAAGAATAGATATTCTTCTGCCGCCTAAGATGGCGCCGATACTGAAACAAAGTTTCTCCCTTGTGTGGAAGTGGCGGCAATCCTGCCGCCTTCTTCCACACTTGATACACGACCCTTTTCCCTGCCCCTCTATGTCCTTTAGCGATGGCCTATCTACGCAATCCTGTGGCTGTCATCCTACAATCTCCCCGCTTGCCGGGTAGATTGTGGTGCCGTCCGGGCTCCTACATAAGCAGCTGTATGGTCACTCAGTCTTTCCCTTATGGACGCAAGGCTCCGGGAAAGGTTGTGCCGACTGTGACGGCTGTCGGTGGGAAACCACTCTACTGTCGAGTGTTCTTCAGTCTTCCCTTGGATTGCCATCCACATCCCTGAAGCCGGAAGTGACCAGCAACGGATCTTGTGGCTGGATGGAAGCTTGAATGACGCATTCTCTCCTTCCATTTGAACCCTCATTCTGGAGGAAGGCAGTAAGGTTAAGTACTTACACCCTTATTTACTGTAAACATACATTTTATTAAGGCAGCCCTTCACTCCATGCTTTCTCTCTCTCTGTCAGCTAGTGCTGCTAGGTACTAACCCAGCCGGCGGCATGCCGGCTGGACGCGGTGCCGCCAGGTACTAACCAGCTGGCGACATGCCGGCCGGACCGTGCCACCAGGTGCTAGCCTAGCCGTCAACATGCCGGCTGAACTACAGTATATGATTATACAGTAGCCAGTATATTTGCAGTATAATATATACTGCAGATAGAAAAGTATAGTATATATTATACAGTAGTTATTTTCCAACATACTTTGTGTTTCCTTGCACAGTCTATTGTTGAGACCAATCCTATATTGAAAGAAAAGATTTCTTTCAATACACTGATAGTTAATCAGTTAACAACTTACCCCACAATATTAAAGAACTTAAGAAGGGTCAATGTTAGTAAAAACTTATTCTATCCCAAGAGGTTAGAACCCTTCTCTTTGAGTTTGCCTGGATATGGTAACTCTATAGCTTTAATTTTGGGGGAAGTAATAGCAATTGGCTGGACAAGAAACACAAGTATGTGTTTTTCCTATTTCTCTTCTAGCTTAACTATCCTAAGCTATAATGGTTAAAATATTCACCCATTACTGCCTGATTTTTTTTCTTAATTTTTTTCATTATTTAAGTTTAATATGTATATTTATATGGTATTATCATATATTTGATGTTTTTTTCATGGTATTTGTCCATATATAGGACCTACTATATATAGTAGGTTAGGCGGATAAGGGGTACACATTTTTATTGAGGAGACTATTTTCTATAATAAAATTTTATTGGTATTTTTTCATTACAAGGAGGATGTATTAGAAACAAGACACTTAATAATAATGCGTTTATAACGGAATAACACAAAGAAATATTGCAGTTTACTGCTAAAATTTGTTGTATTTGTAAGCCCTATTACTTTTGCACGTGCTGACAGTATTTGAATATGTGAAATGGATAATAATTCTTACTTCTACAAGTGAAATGTTTAACAGAAAATTGTGATAAAACTGGTTCATGCTTTAGATAAACTTCATTCTTGGTTAAATATTGAGATAAATTCCGTGATATCACACAATAACAAACCAGATACTATAATTAGTAGTATTCTAAAGAGCACGACGATGATATTTAACAAAGCATTTCACACACAATGGAACTCCACACTTCATACACCCTTGCGAAGGACGAGATTTGCAAGAGGATAGAGCACATTTCCATGCCTGTTTTCCAAGGGGTTCGACGAGGTGACCAATATTGTCATAACGTACATCTGGAATAACCCGAGATGACTGTCTTGGCCGGCCTATTCCCACACGTGGTTCTGCCTGCTGAGGGTATGTCCTTGCAATGTAGCGCTTGAATGACAACAGTGGAAGGTTGCTTTCATCAACACGATGGAGAAGCCAGCAGTTCTGAGTCGTTGCATCAATTACCCAAGAAAATATAGGCCACCACCACTTTTTCATTCTAATGGATATACGGTAACAATTGATGTTTTGGTCCACCCTATCAGTGCCACCCATGTGCCTGTTGTAATTCCCGATGAGATAAGGTTGTACCAACCGTGTGTCACACAATTGTACATAATTCCTTTTGTATATAATATGCTTGTATCTTCGCTCTTCCCTCGCACTCAAACGAACATGAAAATTCATGTCTGCTGTTTTGCTCTGAACACCGTCACCGAGTAAGGGTGTGAACTCAAAGGCAGATTGGAAACCACTGAGTTATATATTAAGGAACACTCTTCTTTATATACAAAACCTCAAGGCAACAGGACATAACATGTTCAAGAGACAGACAATGTTCAGAGCAAAACAGCAGACATGAATTTTCATGTTCGTTTGAGTGCGAGGGAAGAGCGAAGATACAAGCATATTATATACAAAAGGAATTATGTACAATTGTGTGACACACGGTTGGTACATGGCTCCCCCTCTAAAAATGACATACTGAACATGTTAAATAGGTGCCCTGAATCTGGAGAGGTAGTAGTAAAAACTGCGCCGATTAGCGACAGTGAGTGGCTGTAGAAGTCGTTGGTTTGGGTGCGAGCGAGTGGTGGATGATGGGTGGCTGTTGCCGCTCCGGCTCGTCACATGGTAGGCGAGTGTGTCCTACGGCATTCATAGGCGTGTGTGTCCTACGGCATTCATAGGCGTGTCCTACGGCATTCATAGGCGAGTGTGTCCTACGGCATTCATAGGCGTGTGTGTCCTACGGCATTCATAGGCGTGTGTGTCCTACGGCATTCATAGGCCTACGGGATTCATAGGCGTGTGTCCTACGGCATTCATAGGCGTGTCCTACGGCATTCATAGGCCTACGGCATTCATAGGCGTGTATGTCCTACGGCATTCATAGGCGTGTCCTACGGCATTCACGTCAGCTTCGGTTGAAGTTGATTAGATGTCCTCTTCGTCACGTGTGGAGGCGTTGATGGAGGTTTGAAAGTCATGAAGTGGGTTCACATCACGAGGAGAGCCGTCTGCGGCAGGTTGCAGGCGAGTGATACTGGTCATTTTCCCGAGGGTGAGCGAAGCCCTTTGGTCCCCCAACGGTTGTTGAGAGAGCTGAAAAGGCGTTGCTATACGGGCGGCTGGCGACGGCGAGTACTGCTGCAGAGGGTATGCGTTGACGGCGTCATAGTAACGGTGAGAGGTGTAGGGGGGATGGGGAGGCGGGAGGAGCGAGTCACTCCGGGGTCACCAATGTGACGGCGCCGAGTAAGGGTGTGAACTCAAAGGCAGATTGGAAACCACTGAGTTATATATTAAGGAACACTCTTCTTTATATACAAAACCTCAAGGCAACAGGACATAACATGTTCAAGAGACAGACAATGTTCAGAGCAAAACAGCAGACATGAATTTTCATGTTCGTTTGAGTGCGAGGGAAGAGTGAAGATACAAGCATATTATATACAAAAGGAATTATGTACAATTGTGTGACACACGGTTGGTACAAGGTCGACTTACGCTAATTTTCGTTTTGTCCTTTGCTGACCATCGAGATACACTTTCCAGAGGATAAACAGGAGAAGTATTTGATACCACTGAAACTACTGCATTATCCTTCCAGCGTACCAACAAGATCTTGTGAATATTATCCACAACAACATCCGTATCTCCTCGAGGAACCTTCTTCATTTCGTTTGTGGAGTTTATAGGACAAGTGTTCGGAATTCTGTTGTCCCATATTGTTCCAGTTGCTCCATAGTTTATCTCTTG
Source organism: Palaemon carinicauda (assembly GCF_036898095.1). NCBI lineage: Eukaryota > Metazoa > Arthropoda > Malacostraca > Decapoda > Palaemonidae > Palaemon > Palaemon carinicauda. The sequence goes on along the minus strand of NC_090739.1, from coordinate 41,464,239 downwards.
TGAAGTAGTTGTCGAAGTAAAACCTCACTGGTATATCTTTGATATGACTTGATAGTTTTTCAAATAAAATCATCAAAGTGTCCCCACCTTTTCCAAACCTTTCTTCATCGTGACGATTCAACCTGAAGGCTGTCCCTTGGTATACATCAAACGTAGCTAAATATCCAAGTGGAGAATTTAGGCACCAAGCTTTAAATCCAAATCTCACAGGTTTATTCCTGATGCACTGTTTGCATCCATACCTACCAAAATATTCTATCATTGCTTCATCAAGTGATATATGTTGATCCATAGGGTAAGCCATGGCAAATTTTGTGTTCAATTGATTCATTAGAGGTTTTTTGCCAGTTTGTCATCCTTGTTTAGTGCCTGATTATCAGTGGAAGGCAGAAACCATAATATTTCTTCAAATCTATCACGTGACATTGCCTTAGCAACGAGTTCAACTCCAACATCAGCATCCAAAGACCAGTATAAGCGGCGACTTGGTAATGTGTGGTATCCTGAGAGTATGAAAATGCTTGGATAGTAACAGGGAACTGAAAGTTTGAAACTACCGAGGCATTGTTAGCTGGAAAGTCACTTAACCAGCGACGAGGTATGCATCTAAGGACCAGAAAATAGCGAACAAGCAGTTTATTCTAACGAAGAAACAACCAATTTGCTTTAGGGTGATACTTTTCTAAGATTTTTCCTGTCCGGTCCATATTTTGGCTTCATATCTGCCTGACCTACTATATATAGTAGGTAATGAAAAATAGCCTGTAATATTTATGCTTCAATTGCTATCTCAATTTCTGATATATGAATTGATTCATGGTTTTCAATGTCGTGATATGTATCAGTATAAAGATGTTTAATGAACTTGTGTAACCATGACCTCAAATTAAAAATATGAATATATAAAAACATTCTACATATCTTTGATATTTTGTCAAAAAGTCGAAAAATATGGATACTTCAAAGAAAAACTCCTGTTTATATTATTGATTAGATTGAAAAGAACTCAGGAATATGCAAAACAATAAGAAAAACGTAAAAAATTGGGGTGTAATTTGTCCTAGCAATTGTACTACTATATATAGTAGGTCAGGCGTAATTTGCGTAATTTGCATAATTTGCTTATCATGAGAGATAAACAACCGCATACTCATTTAAATTTCCTCTCCTTACAGGAGGACCAAATGAAGTGTGACATCATCTTCTGCAACCACAGGAGTAAATACTTCTGTGGTCACAAAGCGTGCAGGTCTCATGCCCCCTGCACCGCGACACCGAAACCCTGCGGTACTGGGACCCCCAAGACTGCAACATCTGCCGGACCTTGGTGACCGAAGGTTACAACGACCCCAAGTCAACGGCGTCGAGGAATGCAGCATGAGCAAAGCTGCGCAAATGGGTACGAGGGTTCCAAAAGAACTCTACGGGACCGTACCTACCTGATGAAAGGATGCGCGACTTTCTGTTCCCAAAAGCGGGTAGCGAAGCTGTCGTACCCCAGCACGACCCGGACCTCCCTGCGTCCAGATTGCCATCGAGACGGATGTCAGTGAGGCATTGCAAGGCATGGACATCCACCAGGAGGAAAGGATGTCTGAAGTGTCCACGGACACTGAAAAGGATCTACTGAAGGATGATCCCGAGGAGGAGTCTACTCTACCTCGGGATGAAGATGATGATGTCGAGTCGGAGTCCCTTCCGTCTGTGCCGGCACCGGAGCCGTTACCCTCAACATCTTCCTCTTCTGCCCCTCCATCAGGCGACATGAGCCAGGCTCTGGCCCATCTTACGGCCCTAATGGAGAGCATTCACAAGCAAGGCGAAGCTAGGGAAGCGAAACTCGAGAAAGATCTCCGCGAAACTTGAGAAAGAGCTCCGTGAAGCACGACTTTCCACCTCCTGAGGGTCATACAAGCGACTCAGAGTCAAATACCTCCCATCCGACTCCGAAACCAATCCCTGGAGGTATGCGGAGTTTATGCCAATCACCAACGGAAAACTCTACATATCGCAGAAGATGGGAGCAGTCCTCCTAAATGATATTCAATTCTGGCCTAGCTTTAATGCTTACCCAGACTGTTTCATCCAGCTGAAGCAGGAGCCAGCGTCGAAAGAGGAGACGGAACCCAAGGAGGTCATGGTATTCAACCACGACAAGGCACAGGCTCTCTTGTCGAGCAGCCTGAAGAAGGTGGGCTACACGAACTCTTAAGTATCAGCCCTGAGCAAGAAGCATCCTACCTTTCTTGCTCCTGCTTCAATAGCCTTCCCCTTTACATCAAAGGCTTTTAAAGCTGTTGCCAAGGCAGTGGAGGCAGGCAAACCATGTTCTACACTGGAGGAGTGTAGACCTCTGTCGTTAGCCCTGCCCATGGAGGATAAGGAGTGGAAAGAAGTCCACCTAACCTTCTCAGTAGGGAAGTTGGATGCAGATATCGTGGGACGACAGTTCAGCGAGAATCTCCCGAAACTGTCAAGACTTTCTCTTGTGTAGGGAGCAAGAGACGAACGAGAGACTGGTGGCATCCCTATCCCTACAGAACTGCATAGAGATGTGTGCAGGCCTAAAGAGCACCCCAGACATGAACATGGTCATGGCCAAAATGCATATGACCAACTTAGTAAAGGACCTGTACGCCTTTATGAAGGCCAGGAGAGGATGTAGAGAGTTCGTGTTCACTGCAGCAACAGTGAAACACGAACCCAGGAAGCTGATAGCTTCCAATATCTGGGGTAAGGACCTCTTCTCAAATGAAGTGGTCAAGGAGGTAGTCGATAGAACTGCCACAGAGAATAGGAACCTTCTCCAGAAGTGGGGCATTTCGTCTAAGCGCAAGTCTTCCTCGGATGCGGGTCCCCAACCTAAGAGGACGAACAAGAGGCCCAGACTACCCCCATGGCCTGCCCTACAACATCCCACAGTCACCATGACCGCGATGCCCAAAGTGGTTGCCCAACAACAAACCACATTCCAGGGGGTGCCTCAACAGCTGGTTGCCCAGTCACCAACATTCAACCCCGGGTTCGAAAGGCAAACCACTACCTTTCGTCCCAAAGGTAGAGGCTCCAGACGGGGTTCCTCAAGACAACCCTCACGAGGTAAGGGAGGACGCGGTCAGGGAGGTAAATTCTCTGGACAACCGAAGCAATGAGATGCTTCAGGTAGGAGGGAGGCTTCAACAATTTCAGGATCGATGGACCTTCGATCCTTGGGCCCACAGCCTAATCAAGAACGGACTTAGATGGAGCTGGAGCAAGCCTCCACCATCTTTTCCTCAATTCTTCCAACACTCCCCCCTTTTATACGAAGAATATACCCTGGAACTATTGAACAAACGGGTAATAAGGAGGGCAAAGTCCATCAAATTCCAAGGAAGGCTGTTTTGTGTTCCCAAGAAAGACTCAGACAAACTCAGAGTCATTCTGGACTTGTCACCACTCACCAAGTTCATCAAGAACAGCAAGTTCAGGATGTTAACCCTTCAACACATAAGGACCCTGTTACCAAAACGGGCGTACACAGTCTCAATAGACCTAGCAGATGCTTACTGGCATATTCCAGTCAACCGCCCCGTCTCCTCCTACCTAGGATTCGAGCTACAGAAGAAAAAGTACATCTTCAGAGCCATGCCCTTCGGACTAAACATAGCCCCAAGGATCTTCATGAAACTTACAGACGCAGTCATTCAACAACTACACCTAGAAGGTGTTCAGGTAGCAGCGTACCTGGACAACTGGCTGGTGTGGGCAGCATCCAGGATGGCTTGTCTGCAAGCATCCAAGAAAGTGATCCAGTTCCTGGAACATCTGGGATTTAAGATCAACTTCAAGAAGTCTCGACTCTCTCCACCTCAGAAGTTTCAATGGCTGGGAATCCATTGGAACTTGAAGTCACACCGCTTCTCCATTCCCCCAGGGAAGAGGAGAGAGATTGTGGGGTCTGTCAAGAGACTACTGAAATCCGACAGGATCTCAAGACGCCAACAGGAAAGAGATCTGAAAAGACCGATACCGACCTTACTACGATCACTTCTCAAGCCATTGTCGAAGGCCAAGAACCTAAAGAGGACTGTACCCTTACAGCCCCCTCCACCATCGATAACCATCCACACGGATGCCTTGACGGAAGGATGGGGAGGTCACTCCCACCAAAGGAAAGTCCAAGGGACTTGGTCTTCTCTGTTCAAGACCTTTCACATCAACATTTTGGAGGCCATGGCAGTTTCTTGACGTTGAAAAACTCTCCCCTCGCAGATCAGCCCACATCAGGCTGATCTTGGACAGCGAAGTGATAATGAGATGTCTGAAACAACAAGGCTCGAGATCGCCCCATATCAACCATGTGATATTGGCCATCTTTCGTCTGGCGGAAAAGAAGAGATGGCACTTATCAGCAGTTCACCTTCAAGGGTTCCGCAATGTGACGGCGGACGCTCTATCCAGGCTCAAGCCGATAGAGTCAGAATGGTCCCTAGACGCAGACTCATTCTCCTTCATCTTACAACAAGTCCCAGAACTGTAGATCGACCTCTTCGTGACGAGCGACAACAAGAAACTACCTCGATATGTAGCCCCATTCGAGGACCCTCGAACAGAGGCGACGGATGCCATGTCCCTCGATTGGAACAAATGGACCTGGATTTACCTGTTCCCTCCGGCCAATCTCCTGCTGAAGGTCCTCAACAGGCTGAGATCCTTCCGAGGAACGGCAGCTCTAGTGGCTCCCAAGTGGCCCAAGAGCAACTGGTTCCCTCTGATAATGGAACTGGAGCTGAGGCTGGTCCCTCTACAGAACCCAGCACTATCTCAACGGGTTCAGAAGTTGACTGTCTTCGCTTCATTACAGAGAACCCAAAACCTTCATCTCATGATTTTCTCGCCTTGGCGGTTAAGAAAAGATTTGGGATCTCAAAAGGCAGTATAGACTTTTTAGAAGAATACAATTCCAAGTCAACCAGAAGACAATATGAATCGTCTTGGAAAAAGTGGGTTGCTTTCGTTAAAGCAAAAGGACCGAAAGAAATCTCATTAGACTTTTGTCTGTCCTTCTTTATCCACCTTCATGAACAAGATCTGGCAGCCAACACAATAACTACGTGTAAGTCGGCCCTGACTAGACCTCTTCTATACGCCTTCCAAGTGGACCTGACGAACGAAATCTTTAACAATATCCTGAAGGCATGTGCTAGATTTAGGCCTGTAGCTCCTCCGTAGCCCATTTCATGGTCCTTGGACAAGGTCCTACACTATACTTCAACCGTGAACAATAAAGATTGTTCTCTTAAGGATCTAACTCAAAAAGTTATTTTCCTGTTCGCTATAGCCTCAGGGGCTAGAGTTAGTGAAATAGTGGCTTTATCCAGAGACAAGGGCCATATTTAGTTCATAGAAGTGGGAGAACTGAATCTTTTTCCTGATCCAACCTTTCTCGCCAAAAATGAGCTACCCACTAAGAGATGGGGTCCTGGAGAATCTGCCCTCTGAAGGAAGATGTCTCTCTGTGTGCAGTAGAATGTCTAAAAGTCTATCTTCGAAGAACTTCAGACTTTAGGGGAGGACAGCTCTTTAAAGGAGAAACTTCAAAATCAAACTTATCCCTAAAACAACTGAGGGTGAAGCTCACCTACTTCATTCGCAGAGCTGATCCTGACAGTACACCCGCAGGTCATGATCCAAGGAAAATTGCTTCATCACTGAACTTTTTTCAATACATGGACTTTGAGCGTCTTTGCTCATATACTGGATGGAAGTCATCCAGAGTGTTCTACAAACATTATGCGAAGCAAGTGCATGAACTGAAAGGTTATGTGGTGGCGGCAGGTAGTATATTAAAACCTGTCCTCTAGTACTGCGATGAACAGTGACTTGATTGGGACTTTCAAGTAGGGTGGAAAGGTGTTAACAACTTCCAGTGCAATACCTTTCAAGTGAGTGTCACCATGGTGACACTAAAGACTGTTCAAAATCTCAGGTGTGGAATTATACAGATAACACTTGTGCCGTGTGTAATTGTCCACAGTGTTGATAATATACAACTTTTACAGAAAATTATATTGGGAAATTTTATCAAATTTTTAATTTCATAGTGGCACTAATCATTTCTTCCCTTTCAGGTGGAACATTTTTTTGTTTTAAACTGTATGTATAATTCCTGTAATATATATTACACTTGTTATTCTAATTTTACTCACATATCGTAAATAAATGTCTATTAAAGTGTAATTGCGTCTTATTTCCCCCCACAATACATTAAAAGTAGCCAGAGTTCTCTTGCTTATTTACCTAAGTAAACATCATATCGTATACTTACAAACATTGAACATAGTTGATACTTATTGTTCCACCAACATATACAAACTGTGAGACTTTTGTATATCTAGTTGGTACTTATGTTTTTTCCTACAATATATGCAAACCTTGAGACCCCTTTTCTACTGTCTATGATTGTCTATGAATAGTGGTAATGACGTATAACGGTAACGTCATATGTCTTAATGGTTCGGATGACCATAGAAAAATTGTCCCAAGGTTAAGGCACTTATGAAAATCCACAGATACAGTATTTTCTAGTAATTCTCTGGTAAACTTCCATCAGGTCGACATGGCTTGAGCCCAAAAAACGGATTTTGAAGCAAAGCGAAAAATCTATTTTTGGGTGAGATAGCCATATCGTCCTGATGGACCCGCCCTCCTTTTCCATAGAAAAGGCTTAGGCAAGATCCCTCCCTAAACTACTATATATGTAGCACCATGCTCAATGCTACAAGTACTGATCGTCATCTTGGATACTCATAGTAGTACGGGAGGAAAGGTAACTTTGATAACGGCTCCCCTTCTGTTTCGCCACTCTTCCCCCTCGAAACGAAAACGCTATTCGGGGTGAAGATTGCCATGTGTCGTATCAAGATATACATCCCCT
>NC_090739.1:41447320-41454820 GCF_036898095.1 Palaemon carinicauda | reverse complement strand
CCAAAAATATAAACAAGAGAATGATGAAAGACACCCACTCAATGATCACCGGGTGGTTGGACAAGATTGAAATCCCGCAAGAGTCTCATAACAACCATTGGCCTCGACCCCATAGAGTCAACAACTTATCACATAGAACGCTGGAGAGAAACAGCGTTGCTCACCTGGTGAGGCCATCCACAGCTCATGCGAGTCTCTTCCCCATAGAACAAACCTCTGTAGAAAGAGTTGGGTTTCTCTTAATTAATCGAGAAAGAGCTAGAATTGGAAGAACTGGAGGCAATCTTCATAAGTTGGGTCTCGCCACCTTTGCTGAGTGCCCATGTGGGCATCCATCGCATCCAGACAATGGACCATATACTTTGTGAGTGTGGGTGTGAACAAGGGTCAATCTGTACATATTTGGATCTTTACAAATGTTATCAGGCCGCTATGCAGTGGATATAATGTTGGAGCGATAAGATATGACAATTATGATGATTTATATGAGATTTTGTTATATGTATTTTAAAGCTCTTTCATCAACACTTTTACTGAACGTCAATGTTAGAACCATAGACGAATGTAATGCATTACATGCAAATGCCAAAGACTTTATTAGGGAAGAACATGCCAACGGGTTGGATGACACGATCCTGGCCTCGGTAGAAATGTGTTTTGAGTGAATTTCACTTTTCATTGCTATTCTAATTTACGATAATGATTCGGCGGACATTGAAATATACATAACAAGCGTATTAGTGGTAAAATGCTAGGAAATATTAAAGGGAAAAGTCGAGGAATTGTATTAAAGGATAACTTCTTCAAATACAAATCCCTATTTAATCCAAATTTGCATTTTAATATAGTTATATATCAGCTTATGATCATTTTCTATCGCAAGGTAAGATTTCAAAGGCACTGACATTATGGCGAAAAGCAGGAATGCTCAACACGTCTCACCGTTTTTCTCATTACAGTTATTATAAATTCCCCTTGCCCTTCCATGGAGCAAGTATTTTTCAAGCTTTTTAGGTAATATTTATGAAAATGAATAGACTTTAGGATTTTTCTTTGTCTAAACGGAAACTAAAATATCGCATTTAAAAATTAAGGCCTGCAAAGATTTTTCATGAATTCTGAGAAGTTATATAACAGCCACAGCAACTAATTTATTTCACAAACAACGGTTCTAAAACTTGATATTCAGTTACTTTTTATACAGCATTTTTAAAATCCTGTCAATAGGTTAGGAAAAAATTAGTATCTAACAAACAAACGTACTTAACTTACCTTCATTACTGGAATTGCTTCAAACACTGAAGACCGCTGATCATCCCTACCTAGCAGTCCCCAAATAATCGTGTGTTGCATCCCCACTGGAATTATAAATACATAAAAAAGTAAATATTTATTCAAATAACCTCTCTCTCTCTCTCTCTCTCTCTCTCTCTCTCTCTCTCTCTCTCTCTCTCTCTCTCAAATTCATGATACAGGTTTTCGCTTCCATATTCCTTCATTATTCCAAGAAAATATCATGTAACGCCATTTTGTAAATTACATATATCTTGTTTTAGGTGTGATATTTTATCACCTATTTCTTTCAAGCTCTTATGAAAAATTATGAATTTCTTTCAATACACATTTTAAGAAACAATAAAGAGTTTTTGACACGCGATGCTTTATATTGTACTGAACGTTTTTCAAAATCTTGTAATCTATTTTCATTCCATATTAAAATTACTAGAGTGTTTTGGATACTAGAATTCTCATTCATGCATGAAGCATTTACATGTATAAAGATACACACTGAAATAGGAAATATTTCTATTCTAGTTGTTATATTCTTTAAATTATGCCAATTTTCGCTGAGCAAATATTTGTTTTGCCATTTGTAGCCTACAGTGTAGTTTGTCTATACAAATTTAAAATTTTCCTTATACATATTGAAATTAGGTCAACGATAGCTGATAAAAGTTAGGATTAGTCTCTCTCTTGCTCATCATTATTAGTTCGTCAAGTCATAAGATGTCTGGAATGCCAAAACATATTCGATTCTCATTCGCCACTTCCCGGTGCCATAAAGTTGTGGATAACGTTCTGGAAAAAAATCGAAAGTTCTATTGTTGTCAAGAGTAAATGAAGAAATTGTCTTTAATGACCTCTACTGTTGTCTTTTGATATACATGGAAGGAAAACTTCTTTACCAAAGCTATCTATAGTTTATGAAATTTATAGCTTCTTAAGCGACATGATCATATCCTCATGAATCGCGAGGAAATGGAACCTGACAAACAGTGAAAGCCTCTGTAGTTCTGATGTTCAAGAGTTCCTGATTATTTTACAAATATTCAAGGAACAAAAGTCTAAAAAAAAATAGGGGGTTCTTGCTGCAAGCCTGGGTTTTGAGGCGGCACATTGCATAGAAAGCACTGAACATGTTGTACCAACTGTGTGTCACACGATCGTACATAGTTTATTTTGTGTATATATTATGCTTGTATCTTCGCTCTTCCCGCGCACTAAAAAAAAAACCTGAATAAACATGCCTGTTTTTCTCATGGTAACAGTGTCTATTTTGAACATGAAATTTCCTGTTGCCTTGAGCTTTGTTATATATAGGAGAGTGTTCTATATTAAACTCACTCAGTTGCTTTTATCCTGTCTTTGAGTCACAACCTTCTCTCGGCCCGTCACACTGGTGAACCGGAAGTCGACTCGCTCCTCCTGCCTTCCACCTCCCCTCGCCCCTCCATCGTTGGTACTATGGCAGACTCTACGGAAGTTGGTGCTAAGCTGCCCCATTGAAACTTTCGTCTTTCGCCAGCGGAGAGGCGTTTGCTTGGTTTCAGCACGCAGAAGTCCAGTTTCGCATCAAGGGCATGACTCGCTCCACCACCAAAGCGATACCCGAAGACACCTTCCCGGAAATATCCGACTGGCTTTGTGAACAAGGAGACACCCCAATAGTGTATGACGCCCTCGAAACATACCTTCTGCAGCAGTACTCGCCGTCGCCAGCCGCCCGTATAGCAAAGCTTTTTCAGCTCTCTCAACAACCGTTGGGAGACCAAAGGGCTTCGCTCGCCTGCAACCTGCCGCAGATGGCTTTCCTCGTGAGGTGAACCTACTTCGTGCCCTTTGGATACACCGTTTACCCAAACCTGTACGCGCTGCCATACCCGATGTCGATAGTTTACCCATAAAGGACTTGATGACCAAAGCCGACGCCCTTATGGACAGCCACTTCAAGATCTCCACCAACGCCTACACCCCTGACGAAGAGGATGCCTATTCAACGTCAACCAAAGCCGACGTGAATGCCGTAGGACATACACGCCTACCCCGTGACGTGCCGAAGCAGCGACAAAGCAACCCACCACCCACCACTCGCTCGCGCCCCAACCAACGACTTCTACAGCCACTTACTACCTCCCATCTGCCGTAGTTTTGCTACTACCACTTCAGATTCGGGGCAACTGCTAAGAAATGTGCCAAGGATTGTCAGTGGCCAAAAAACGTGTAAGTAGGCCATCACTCGTGGCGGTGGCCTCCCGTGTTTCTAATTTCTAATCTTTTCTTTTTACATGATGCTGGAACAGGCGTGCGATTTTTGGTAGACAAGGGTGCTTGTCGTTCTCTGTTGCCAAGGAAACTCTTCAGGACACGACATAGTCTGTCTACGTCTGCCGATGTCCGCTTGTTAGCTGCCAACAGATCTGCGATACCCACCTACGGTTACGAGAACCTCATATTATCGTTTGGAAACGGTAAATTTAATTGGAAGTTTCTCGTTGCTGATGTCACATTGCCAATCCTCGGTAATTCCTCTCTCATTTCCACCGTCTGGTCGATGTTGCCCACCGACGATTGGTCAACGCAGACTCGTACTTGTCGACACCTCTTGAACCCACCCCCTCCAACCTCGCTCTCCACATCAGCGCACCCACGGATGCCTACGCCCACCTCCTCACGTCGTACCCGGAAGTTTTCCGTCCAGAACTTCGCTTAACGCCCACGGCCCCTGCCAAGCACGGTATTTATCACCATATCAAGACGAAGGGACCCCCAGTCTTCGCAAAATTCAGACGTCTGGCACCGGAACGATTGGCGGCTGCCAAACAGACGTTCGCCGAAATGGAGGAAATGGGCCTTTGCCAAAAGGCCTCCAGCCAATGGTCGTCACCCTTACACATCGTTCTGAAAATAGACGGCTCTCTTCGTCCGTGTGGTGATTACAGGTGCCTATGAACCCAGAAGACATCCCCAAGACCGCCATCACCACTCCGTTTGGTACATAGACCTTCAATTACTCCTGTTTTGGCCTTCATAATGCTGGGGCCACGTTTCAACATCTCATGGATGGCATCTTAGGGGACCTCCACTTCTGTGTATGTTATGTGGACAACATACTTGTGTTCTCCTCCTCAAAAGAGGAACACCTCCGTCACCTGCGCATCGTGCTCGACCGCCTGCAACAAAACGTCCTTGTAGTCCGGTACGACAAGTATACCTTTGGCGCCAACGAAGTGTCGTTCTTAGGGCACCGCATCACTCCTGAAGGTGTACATCCCCTCTCTGAGAAGGTAGCAGTCGTTCAGGACTTCCCCGCGCCCTTGACCGTTAAAGCTCTGCAGGAATTCTTGGGCATGATCAACTATTATCACCGTTTTCTGCCAGCAATTGCCGCCACTCTTGCTCCCCTCTACGCCTCCATCAAGGGCAAGCCAAAGGACCTGAAGTGGGGTCCCCTTCAAGAAGTGGCCTTCTGCAAAGCAAAGGCAGCCCTATCAACTGCTGCGACTCTCACTTTTCCTATCCCACATGCCCCTCTCCTTCTCTCTAATGATGCCAGAGACGTCGCAATTGGTGCAATACTCGAGCAAGTGGTCAACGGCTTGCCCCTCCCATTGGCCTTCTTCAGCAAAAAACTGTCCAAGGCAGAATCGGGTTATTCTACCTTCGATCGCAAATTGCTGCCAGTGCACTTGGCTGTCCGTCACTTTCACCATTTCTTAGAAGGTACGCCCTTCGTCATTTGCAAAGATCACATGCCTCTGGTGCACGCCTTCACTCGACAGTCTGACGCCTGGTCCGCCCGTCAACGCCGACATCTCTCCACCGTGGCTGAATACAACTGCACCCTTAAATACGTCCCTGGGAAAAGGAATCCCGTTGCCGATGCCCTGTCAAGAAACACGTTGGCTGCCGTTCAACTGGGATTGGATTACAACGCCCTGGCTGAGGCCCAACGACAGGATCCTGAGTATCAAGCATGTAAGACATCCTGTACGTCCCTCCGTTGGGAAGACTTCCCCCTCGAAGACTTCAACACCACCCTCTTCAGTGTTGTCAGTACTAGTAGACCGGGACCTTGGATTCCTGCTCCCATTCGCCGGCAGGCGTTTGATTTCATTCACGGCGTTTCGCATCCCTCGTGCTGTTCTACCGCACAGCTGCTGAAGACGAAGTACATTTGGCACGGCATTTCTAAGGATGCTAAGGATTGGGTCCGCACCTGTACTTCTTGCCAAACTTCCAAAGTAAATCGACACACGGATTCAGGAGTGAGCACCTTTCCTCAACCTCAGCGTCGTTTCGCACACGTTCACGTCGACGTTGTAGGCCCCCTACCCAAATCACAGGGACATCGTTACCAGTTTACAGTCATCGACTGCTCCACTCGTTGGCCTGAAGTCATTCCCATGGAAACTGCTACGTCCGCCTCATGTACATCTGCCTTACTCTCTGGATGGATTGCAAGATTTGGTATCCCTGAGCATATTACTTCTGACAGGGGTACCACTTTCACCTCTCAATTGTGGACATCATTAGCAAATCTCCTGGGCATCACCCTACATCAGACAACGGCCTACAACCCCGCAGCCAATGGAATGGTTGAACGTTTTAATCGCACCCTCAAAGCAGCTTTGATGTCCCGTTGCAATGATTGCAACTGGTTTACTCAGCTTCCCTGGGTCCTCCTGGGACTAAGGACCACTGCTAAAGACGACCTCGACGTCTCGGCAGCTGAAATGGTGTATGGCGACCCGTTGGTCGTCCCTGGCGAATTTTTTCCTTCTACAACCTCCTCCGACAATCTCCAGCGCATACGTCACGTCGTGGGAAAATTTACTCCATGCCGCCAGACTTACAAGCCCCCAGCGAAGCATCACATACCGACAGACTTGCACTCTGCAATGCACGTGTTCCTGCCCAACGACACTAGCAAGCCACCGCTAACCCCCCCTTACACGGGCCCTTTCCTTGTGATCTGATGCAGTCCAAAAGAATTCCTACTAAACATTCGTGGCAAAGAAAACTGGGTCTCCCTTGATCGTCTAAAACCTGATTATCTCCTGCCAGATGACCCGCCTACAGTTCGCCTCTCTAGATCAGGGTGCCCTATTTAACATGTACAGTATGTCATTTTTAGAGGGGGAGCCATGTACCAACTGTGTATCACGATCGTACATAGTTCATATGGTGTATATTTTATGCTTGTATCTTCGCTCTTCCCTCGCACTTAAAAGAACCTGAATAAACATGCCTGTTTTTTGCATCGGTAACAGTGTCGATTTTGAACATGAAATTTCCTGTTGCCTTGAGCTTTTGTATATAAAGGAGTGTGTTCTATAATAAACTCACTCAGTTGCTTTCATCGTGTCTTTGAGTCACAACCTTCTCTCTGCCCGTCACAATGTTAAGGAAATCGAACCTAAGCGACAAACAAATTCCAAAAGCGTAATACCATTCACGAGAATATAAGTACATACATTGTTAATTCTGTTATATAGACGAAACATCAGCATCTGCCGAAATCATTGGATTTGTTCACTTCAATCTACTGATTAGGTTTGCAATTGTAGATATTCAAGTAATAGAACTTTTAATAATTGCAATTTAACCAAACAAACTTAAATAACAGGTAATTGTTCATTCCTACCTAAATATGAATCTTGAAATATTTGTGATGACACTAGTATAAGGAAATTAGGAAATCACACATGAAAGGAATTAAACATTTAGTATAAGTAACACGGCCAAAGTAAATAAAATAACTATATAGCTTGTGGAATGGCATTATTTTAAGTAAAATATTAAGGTAAGATTACAAGACAATAGATGTAAACTTATTCAATACACAAGACATTTGGAATTCTCACGACACCTGTTTTATGATGCAAGGTATTGTATGACATACATTCGAAAATTAAAGACGTATAAAAATAATTTTCCTTTAAATAAAACATACATGACAGATATTGCTAACAAAACCAATTAAATAAGGAACCAGAAATTATCACAGAATTGTTATTCATCGCCTTGATAACATGAACTCAAATTCTCATGAATTTGTAAAATTATATCACAAAGTTCATTCTTTTCCATTTTTGCAAACAACGGTATAAAGCCTCAATTCAAAAGATAGCGCTGCAGTTTTTTTTTTAAACGTCGGTTCGTTGAATTTTTAGAAAATCAAAAATATTTAAGTTCGTTCATGGAAACAAAGCTTTGTTA
>NC_090739.1:41422320-41442320 GCF_036898095.1 Palaemon carinicauda | reverse complement strand
TAGTGCACTTTTGAAAGCAAAAGTAGTATCATAATGGGAGAGTGCACTTTTGAAAGGAAAAGCAATATCATATTGGGAGAGGGCACTTTTGAAAGCAAAAGTAGTGTCATATTGGGAGAGTGCACTTTTGAAAGCAAAAGTAGTATCATATTGGAAGTGAGCACTTTTGAAAGCAAAAGCAGTATCATATAGGGAGAGTGCACTTTTGAAAGCAAAAGTAGTATCATATTGGGAGAGTGCACTTTTGAAAGCAAAAGTAGTATCATATTGGAAGTGAGCACTTTTGAAAGCAAAAGTAGTATCATTTTGGGAGAGTGCACTTTTGAAAGCAAAAGTAGTATCATATTGGGAGAGTGCACTTTTGAAAGCAAAAGTAGTATCATATTGGGAGAGTGCACTTTTGAAAGCAAAAGAAGTATCATAGTGGGAGAGTTCACTTTTGAAAGCAAAAGTAGTATCATATTGGAAGTGAGCACTTTTGAAGGCAAAAGCAGTATCATATAGGGAGAGTGCACTTTTGAAAGCAAAAGTAGTATCATATTGGAAGTGAGCACTTTTGAAAGGAAAAGTAGTATCATTTTGGGAGAGTGCACTTTTGAAAGCAAAATTAGTATCATATTGGAAGTGAGCACTTTTGAAAGCAAAACTAGTATCATGCTGGGAGAGTGCACTTTTGAAAGCAAAAGTTGTATCATATTGGGAGAGTGCACTTTTGAAAGCAAAAGTAGTATCACATTAGGAGAGTGCACTTTTGAAAGCAAAAGTAGTATCAAATTGGGAGAGTACACTTTTGGAAGCAAAAGTAGTATCAAATTGGGAGAGTACACTTTTGGAAGCAAAAGTAGTATCATATTGGGAGAGTGCACTTTTGAAAGCAAAAGTAGTATCATATTGGGAGAGTGCACTTTTGAAAGCAAAAGTAGTATCATATTGGGAGTTCACTTTTTAAAGCAAAAGTAGTATCATATTCGGAGAGTGCATTCTTGATAGCAAAAGTAGTATCATATTGGGAGATTTCACCTTTGAAAGCAAAAGTAGTATTATATTGGGAGAGTGCATTTTTGAAAGCAAAAGTAGTATCATATTGTGAGAGTCCACTTTTGAAAGCAAAAGTAGTATCATATTGGGAGAGTGCACTTTTGAAAGCAAAAGTAGTATCATATTGAAAGAGTGCACTTTTGAAGGCAAAAGTAGTATTATATTGGAAGTGAGCACTTTTGAAAGCAAAATTAGTATCATATTGGGTGAGTGCACTTTTGAAAGCAAAAGTAGTATCATATTGGGAGAGTGAACTTTTGAAAACAAAAGTAGTATCATATTAGGAGAGTGCACTTTTGAAAGCAAAAGTAGTGTCATATTGGAAGTGAGCACTTTTGAAAGCAAAAGTAGTATCATATTGGGAGAGTGCACTTTTGAAAGCAAAAGTAGTATCATAATGGGATAGTGCACTTTTGAAAGCAAAAGTAGTATATTGGGAGAGTGCACTTTTGAAAGCAAAAGTAGTATCATATTGGGAGAGTACTTTTGAAAGCTAAATTAGTATCATAGTAGGAGAGTGTACTTTTGAAAGCAAAAGTAGTATCATATTGGGAGAGTGCACTTTTGAAAGCAACATTAGTATCATATTGGGAGAGTGCACTTTTGAAAGCAAAAGTAGTATCATATTGGGAGAGTGCACTTTTGAAAGCAAAAGTAGTATCATATTGGAAGTGAGCACTTTTGAAAGCAAAAGTAGTATCATATTGGGAGAGTGCACTTTTGAAAGCAAAAGTAGTATCATATTGGAAGTGAGCACTTTTGAAAGCAAAAGTAGTATCATATTGGGAGAGTCCACTTTTGAAAGCAAAAGTAGTATCATATTGGTAGAGGGCACTTTTGAAAGCAACAGTAGTGTCATATTGGGAGAGTGCACTTTTGAAAGGAAAAGTAGTATCATATTGGGAGAGTGCACTTTTGAAAGCAAAAGTAGTATCATATTGTAAGTGAGCACTTTTGAAAGCAAAAGTAGTATCATTTTGGGAGAGTGCACTTTTGAAAGCAAAATTAGTATCATATTGGGAGAGTGCACTTTTGAAAGCAAAAGTAGTATCATATTGGGAGAGTGCACTTTTGAAAGCAAAAATAGTATCATAGTGGGAGAGTGCACTTTTGAAAGCAAAAGTAGTATCATATTGGAAGTGAGCACTTTTGAAAGCAAAAGCAGTATCATATAGGGAGAGTGCACTTTTGAAAGCAAAAGTAGTATCATATTGGAAGTGAGCACTTTGGAAAGCAAAAGTAGTACCATTTTGGGAGTGCACTTTTGAAAGCAAAATTAGTATCATATTGGAAGTGAGCACTTTTGAAAGCAAAACTAGTATCATGCTGGGAGAGTGCACTTTTGAAAGCAAAAGTTGTATCATATTGGGAGAGTGCACTTTTGAAAGCAAAAGTAGTATCACATTAGGAGAGTGCACTTTTGAAAGCAAAAGTAGTATCAAATTGGGAGAGTACACTTTTGGAAGCAAAAGTAGTATCAAATTGGGGGAGTACACTTTTGGAAGCAAAAGTAGTATCATATCGGGAGAGTGCACTTTTGAAAGCAAAAGTAGTATCATATTGGGAGAGTGCACTTTTGAAAGCAAAAGTAGTATCATATTGGGAGTGCACTTTTGAAAGCAAAAGTAGTATCATATTGGGAGTGCACTTTTGAAAGCAAAAGTAGTATCATATTCGGAGAGTGCATTCTTGAAAGCAAAAGTAGTGTCATATTGGGAGATTTCAACTTTGAAAGCAAAAGTAGTATTATATTGGGAGAGTGCATTTTTGAAAGCAAAAGTAGTATCATATTGTGAGAGTCCACTTTTGAAAGCAAAAGTAGTATCATATTGGGAGAGTGCACTTTTGAAAGCAAAAGTAGTATCATATTGAAAGAGTGCACTTTTGAAAGCAAAAGCAGTATCATATTGGAAGTGAGCACTTTTGAAAGCAAAAGTAGTATCATATTGGGAGAGTGCACTTTTGAAAGCAAAAGTAGTATATTGGGAGAGTGAACTTTTGAAAACAAAAGTAGTATCATATTAGGAGAGTGCACTTTTGAAAGCAAAAGTAGTGTCATATTGGAAGTGAGCACTTTTGAAAGCAAAAGTAGTATCATATTGGGAGAGTGCACTTTTGAAAGCAAAAGTAGTATCATAATGGGATAGTGCACTATTGAAAGCAAAATTAGTATATTGGGAGAGTGCACTTTCGAAAGCAAAAGTAGTATCATATTGGGAGAGTGAACTTTTGAAAACAAAAGTAGTATCATAGTAGGAGAGTGTACTTTTGAAAGCAAAAGTAGTATCATATTGGGAGAGTGTACTTTTGAAAGCAAAAGTAGTATCATTTAGGGAGAGTGAACTTTTGAAAGCAAAAGTAGTATCATAGTAGGAGAGGGCACTTTTGAAAGCAAAAGAAGTATCATATTGGAAGTGAGCACTTTTGAAAGCAAAAGTAGTATCATAGTGGGAGAGTGCACTTTTGAAAGCAAAAGTAGTATCATATTGGAAGTGAGCACTTTTGAAAGCAAAAGCAGTATCATATAGGGAGAGTGCACTTCTAAAAGCAAAAGTAGTATCATAGTGGGAGAGTGCAGTTTTGAAAGCAAAAGTAGTATCATAGTGGGAGAGTGCACTTTTGAAAGCAAAAGTAGTATCATATTGGAAGTGAGCACTTTTGAAAGCAAAAGCAGTATCATATAGGGAGAGTGCACTTTTGAAAGCAAAATTAGTATCATATTGGGAGAGTGCACTTTTGAAAGCAAAAGTAGTATCATATTGGGAGAGTGCACTTTTGAAAGCAAAATTAGTATCATATTGGGAGAGTGCACTTTTGGAAGCAAAATTAGTATCATATTGGGAGAGTGCACTTTTGAAAGCAAAAGTAGTATCATATTGGGAGAGTGCACTTTTGAAAGCAAAATTAGTATCATATTGGGAGAGTGCACTTTTGAAAGCAAAAGTAGTATCATATTGAAAGTGAGCACTTTTGAAAGCAAAATTAGTATCATTTTGGGAGAGTGCACTTTTGAAAGCAAAATTAGTATCATATTGGGAGAGTGCACTTTTGAAAGCAAAAGTAGTATCATATTGGATGTGAGCACTTTTGAAAGCGCAAGTAGTATCACATTGGGAGAGTGCACTTTTGAAAGCAAAAGTAGTATCATATTGGGAGAGTGCACTTTTGAAAGCAAAATTAGTATCATATTGGGAGAGTGCACTTTTGAAAGCAAAAGTAGTATCATATTGGAAGTGAGCACTTTTGAAAGCAAAAGTAGTATCATATTAGGAGAGTGCACTTTTGAAAACAAAAGTTGTATCATATTGGAAGTGAGCACTTTTGAAAGCAAAAGTAGTATCATATTGGGAGAGTGCACTTTTGAAAGCAAAAGTAGTATCACATTGGGAGAGTGCACTTTTGAAAGCAAAAGTAGTATCATATTGGGAGAGTGCACTTTTGAAAGCAAAAGTAGTATCATATTGGAAGTGAGCACTTTTGAAAGCAAAAGTAGTATCATATTGGGAGAGTGCACTATTGAAAACAAAAGTAGTATCATATTGGGAGATTGCAATTTTGAAAGCAAAAGTAGTATCATATTGGAAGTGAGCACTTTGGAAAGCAAAAGTAGTATCATATTGGGAGAGTGCACTTTTGAAAGCAAAAGTAATATTATATCGGGAGAGTGCACTTTTGAAAGCAAAAGTAGTATCATAGTGGGAGATTGCACTTTTGAAAGCAAAAGTAGTATTATATTGGAAGAGTTCACTGTTGAAAGCAAAAGTAGTATCATATTGGGAGAGTGCACTTTCGAAAGCAAAAGTAGTATCATATTGGGAGTGTGCACTTTTGAAAGCAAAAGCCGTATCATATTGGGAGAGTGCACTTTTGAAAGCTGTTAATTGCAGAACGCTGGTTAATTCGACGTTTCGTAAAACAAAAACTACGTATTTCTTTCAACATATCTAGCCTCAGTAAACTAAGGGACGTTAATGTACTGTCTCTTCCTAGCTTATTATATCATTGCAGGGTGATAGATATATTCATTTTCTGTTTTTATCTGGCAACCTAATTAATGTAAAGAGCATTTCGGACACTGAAACATCATAAAAAATCCAAATGGGATGGTTTCCGTTATCTCTTTATGTGAGAATTCTCTCATAATTGCCTATCAAATATGTAATTGTTTTTGGTAAATTTTCCAGAATATAAAGTAATGGTGAAAAAATGCTCATATACATAATAAAACGTAGTTTATTGTTCATTGTTGGTTTGGTATAAGGAAAAGAAAAGTTTCAAAAGGATATCATTGCATGTCGCATCGAGTCTCGCCACCCCCACCCCACCCCCCACAAGTTTCATTTTTTTTCTTATTTTAAGAATTTAAATATAGTAAACAAAAAAGAAATTTTTTTCCCATTCTATGATCCTGTACGTTGCATGTAACGATAGTCCGCTCTTAAATTCCACAAATAAAAATTTAAGCAACAAGAAACTAATCTACTTAAAGTGAGGTAACACCAAAAATCAGATATAAATCGAATCCCCGAATTCCATACAAAGCGTTTAACTGTCTATACTTCCAACACTATTGCGGGAAATGCGATACAAACACTAAAGTTATTATATCCTGTGAAGGAAAATCAATATTACTGATGATTCGATTCCATAAGTAAACGCTGCTCATATATCTGAAAACAGGTTCATATTGTTACTGTGTTTGATATCGTATATGCAAAATAGGAACTGTTTTTACAGATTGTTTTGCATGCACATATAACACTGTTTATGACTTCCATGGGAAACCAGGAAACCCTTTCATCTCTCTCTCTCTCTCTCTCTCTCTCTCTCTCTCTCTCTCTCTCTCTCTCTCTCTTCGGTTACCTTTTTATTTAAGAATAAAGAAGGCTCTAGAAAAATGAGGGTCTACCAATATTAGATAACGATATATGAAAGTGTTCATAAATTCTCTTTCCCACTTTAGATTTAGAGATATTTATGACGTAAATTGACCATTAAAGTTTAAGAGTGACAGCATGAATCTCCATTTGGATATACGATGCTTGTACCCTGCAAATAACTGAATATATTCCATTTTTTATTGCTACAAATTAGGTCTTTGAGGCAAGGCCATTGAATATATATTTTTATAAAATATGAAATGATGATGTAGGGACAATTCACAGCATAATCGTAAAACTTTTTATATACATCACTTTAAGAATGGATTTTTATAATTTCTATACCGAATATCTGTTCCATGTGAGGAAATTGATCAGACTAACTTAGAGAGAGAGAGAGAGAGAGAGAGAGAGAGAGAGAGAGAGAGAGAGAGAGAGAGAGAGAGAGAGAGAGAGAGAGAGAGAGAGAGAGAGAGAGAGAGAGAAGTTGCTATTAAATATCCATATGTCAAAGAAAATCTACATACTGATCATGACACAGAGTATATATACACAAATAACAAGAAAAAAATAGAGATTTTGCCTAAGATCCTCATACTTTTTATAACGAGAGAAGGTAAAATGCAATGTAATTTTTGCTCTTTAGTGCCTATGCTCAATTAAAGTTCAAAGGAACGAGATAATTTGAATGATGGAGATCAGTTCAATCACCTCCGAAATATAGCGTTAAAACTCCAGATGGTTTTTACAAGTTTAAATATCGCTTGACTAGAGTACCCTCTTCCCTATCAAAGCAGCCATCTTCCCAAAGAAATAAAATCCTTCAAGATTTCTAAGCAATTTCTTAGAATCAGAGATAGAAAATCCACTTTATAACCGATCGCCAGATCTGATTGTGAAACCTATTTCGCAACTAATTGACTCATGGTGTTTGGGTTTACTGAAAGGGGAAAAGGGTCGTGCCATTAGGATAAGGGCGATTCTTTGTCATGACTAACAACTTAGCTTTCCATGAAAACTAAGTTCTAGAAAATCTTTCAAAGGAAAATATTTTGTAAGCGTTATATGAAACTAAAGTATAAGATTTTTTCAGTAAACGAATATAAAAATGAAGCTGAAAATAAAGATCATACTGATTACCAATAGAATTTTATATCATTTTATGCTATTTAAAAATAAATAGTGGCGGAGGATTTTTTTTCTCTCAGTAAGAAAGTTGACGTTGAAGATATCTTATATTTATTCATAAAAAAGTATATAGAAATGTGTTTGTTAAAATGGCATAACCTAGAGAGAGAGAGAGAGAGAGAGAGAGAGAGAGAGAGAGAGAGAGAGAAGTGGTTGATTTTTTCTGAATGTTTAGTCATTCGTAGCTGATTTTCTTTACTGCTGAGATCAGGAAACAGAGCTAATAGTATAGCTATTGTCCTATAATCGTCTTATTTGGAATTCTTCGTTATAGTGACCCTCAGTTCCGGAAGTACCGATAGGTGAGCAGGTTATAAAACAAATTAATAATATTGATTCAGATCAGTTATAAAATTGTTTTATGATTTAGTCTCAGTTACAAGAGTTTTTTAAGGGTCTGTAAAATGTAGTTGTTATTAACCAAGTCTTATATTAATACACTTCTATATTTCTCAAATTATTTTATATTTTATTTTCCTGCAAAATCTAATTTGGAATTATTCATTTAACATACATAGGCCTATAACTGCACATGCAAATGTGAATACCCTCATGTAAGATATACTCTTGAGAGAGAGAGAGAGAGAGAGAGAGAGAGAGAGAGAGAGAGAGAGAGAGACGTGGTATATTTCTGCCTGTATCTTTTGAAATTTGTAACATATCTAATTATCTTAAGAGATGTGGATACGAATCTAATATTCTTACATAGAAAAAAACATAACTATTGCGTATAGAACTTCTCGTTGTAAAAACCTCAACTTTGAATGTGAATAACTAATTTGTAGAGAAAACCCATAATATTGATTCAAATTACTTTGAAGAGAATATATCCTTTACCTAGGATTATGCATCAGATAAGGGCATTTTTCAGTAGTGAAATATAAACTGTTCATAATTAAACCCTTTTACTGACACAATTGCATATTTTTCATATTACTCTAACATTGTATTTTCCTTCACAACGCGATTTTGAATGGTTTCACTGACATTGCAGACACAGTATCGAAATAGGGAACAAAATTGTACAAAAGCGAGAGAGCACCGCTTTCACATCGTACCCTATAAAACTTGAACATCCCTACATAGTGCTCAAAGATCAGAATAAACTGATACCGCAAAAGCCATCTACTGAATTGTGCAGAGATATTTGTCAACATACAAATTTTGTTCTATTACAAATAGCTCTGAAGACCTCTAACTATATAATAATTTAATTGATAATGAAACCACATTAAAATGATTCACAATGCAAAAAAAAAAAAAAATTTTTAAATAAAACTCAAACCTTACTGAAGTGAATTTCAACTTTTTTATTATTTCTCCAGTATCTAAAGAGATTCGGGACTACGAAGAATGTCATAACTCAAAGTTTAAGCATCCCCCATTCTAAAATGTTCAGTCGTAAGTATAATGTACAACTTTTCGTAAGATAACAACTAAATTATAGAAATGTTTTTCAATTTAGGTAAAACATATTTCCTTTCTTTCATTTTACCTATTTCTCTTTTTATGTGTATCTGAAGTCTCGAGTTTTAGGAGGAAATGAAGTAGCACGAAACTACCATAGACATGTTATATTTCCTTTTTTCACTAAAACTTCGACCGACGTAATCAATAAGGCATAAATGGACTCGAATGAATGGTTAAACTTAGACATGAACTCAACGTAAATTATTCCGTTTATGTATCTCTGCGTGTGGCAAAATCACTCGTCAAGAAGGAAATTTTTGGCGATTCATATTCCGTCCACAAAAATGTAAAGTGGGAAATTCTGTTTATATTTATATATGCAAGCAAAAATAAAGTTTTTTAATGGCAAAATAATCGCATTGAAGTTAAGTTTCGGTGACAATCGCAGAAAAAATAGATTTGTGTTTTACTATGATGGCAGTATGTTGACAATAAGTTACTTGCTTAAGATTTATATCATCATAATCTCCCCCTGCGCCTATTGATGCAGAGAGTCTCTGTACATTTTGCCAGTTGTCTCTATCTTGGTCTTTTGAATCAATATTTCTCCCTTCATCGTCTATTCCACGGCTCATGGTCCTCAGCAATGTACGCCAGGGTCTTCCAACTCTTCTAGTGCCTTGTGGAGCCCAGTTAAAAGTTTGCTGAACTAATCTCTCTTGGGGAGTGCGAAGAGCATGCCCAAACCATCTCCATCTACCCCTCACCATGATCTCGTCCACATACTCCCCCCAGATGCTGAAGCCTTGACGAGGATGGGGGGCTTAGGGATTAGCAGCTGGGCTCTAATGAACGGTGGAAACTGCTTTCCCACTGGACCTTGAGCCCCAATTGTTGATCCAACTACATTAGTCAGCACTTTCTCTCCTTTTCTTTTGATTACTTCTTTTATTCTCCCACCTCTTCCTCTTGGGCATGAACTTGTTGACGACTTTAGCTTGTAAGACTTTAGTTTTGACTGCTTATTTGCATTTGGCACAGGGTGGGATGGATGGCATACCATCTCAACCTGTACAAATTTAGACGCCATCAACCTCTGGCAGACCCCATTGGGTGCAGACCAAGTCTGTTAAGAGTCGGGCTCCAGTGATCCGGTTTTAAGTCACCCATATATGCCGGTAATGGGTAACGCCAGGCATTGGGGTCATCGGTAGCAGGGGCTAAATACCCCCACTGACCAGTGTACTCCCACCTAAAGAGAGGCAGGCCCTCTCTAATAGAGGACTGGTCCCTGTTGAAGCCTCTTCTCGTGTTCGGCCACATGGGATAGGAGGACTAACATCCTCTGATAAGAGGTGGATAACCCGGCTTGTTTCTTGTTTAAAAACTAACCCCTCTGTTGACGACCTGGAAACTCTAAAGGACCATTCTACTAATGTTAAAAAACAAAGTAATTTGGGTGACATGG
Organism: Palaemon carinicauda; assembly: GCF_036898095.1. Classification (NCBI taxonomy): domain Eukaryota; kingdom Metazoa; phylum Arthropoda; class Malacostraca; order Decapoda; family Palaemonidae; genus Palaemon; species Palaemon carinicauda. Next base: position 41,432,336 of record NC_090739.1, on the reverse strand, counting down.
AGAATTTGCGAACCCTTCATGTCACTCAGATTCCCATAGAAACTAATTACGATGTGCAGTGTAAATCATTTCAATGTTATGATCATATCAAAGAAATTAGAATGAGGCTTGAAGGTGACAAATAGGATTCATGGATATCATTTGATAACCATGATGAAGCATTCAATGCAATCAGTAATATTATGAATATTAAGATCAATAATTTGAACATAAAGGGTGCTCTTTGCAATGGGGTACCTAAGGATCTAGATATATACAGATTGGATTGATAAAGGTACAGAGGTAGTTGTACCCTCCCAGAGAAAGACAAAACCACCAAAGTGGCTTAATGCTCAGTCAAAAGGGAGTACAGGAAATTATTTTAAGATATGAAAATTTCTTCGAAAGAAAGTAGGTACCATCGCACCAGGAGATATATCTCGGTTTGAAAAAAAAAGTTTCATCATAAGTGCCAAATCAGAAACACAATCTGTTATACTTTGCAATTTAAATACAGAGAATGATGACATAAAGCTGGATGTTAAACCCCATCTAAACTTCAGTTATGGAAGGGGAGTAGTTTTCAGTAGAGACTTTATGAGTTTACAGAAAAGGAGATATTGGTCATATGTCCTTAGACTGTGTGGAAAGAGCAAAAAGTTCCTGGAACGACAATGATTTTCCTGACTTTCCATGATGCTGATGTGCCTTTCCACATTTACATAGAAAATGAAAGGATTAAAGTATGAACTTCTAAGCAGAAGCTGCTGCAATGTTTTGATTGCTTTAGATATGAGCATCCATCTAAAGTTTGCAAAAATTATGAAATGTATTGTACTTGCTCCAATGTTTACCATGGAGAATGTACACTAGAGGTCAATTGTATAAACTGCAATTTGAATCGTAAATCTACTGATAGGAGCTGCCAGCAATATAAGTTGGAAGAGGCTGCTCTCAATAAATCCAGTATGAAACACATAAGTGTGGGGCATGCCAGGAGACTATTGAGTAAATCAACAAGTTATGCAAAGGTATTGAAATCAGGAGGAAAAATGAGGCAGGAGACATCCAACCCACCTGTTACTGCCTGTATTCCCCAGAAAAGAAATTCGCCATCTTCTGATAAAATTCTGCAGGATAGGGCAAGGATATAACCTAAGGCTTTGCTCACCTCTATTAAACCTTTGTCACCCACTACAAAGGATAATACTAACCTCTCTCAGGCTATATCTTTGCTTTGATTTGATGTAGGTTCCACATAAGTGAAACTGCATTGGGAAAACACCAAAACCTAATAAATCATCACTTGTCAATAGAAAAAGAGAGAAACCTCCATCTCTCTCACCCCCATCCATTAAAAACACCAAAGATAAGACATCAAATAGATATGATGTTCTGCCTGTTGATATTTCAGATGAACAGGAAAACTTCTTGAATCAATCAAAAATTCAAGTTGAGGTCCACCATCCCCCACAAGAATTATGTAAAAAGAACATTGAAAAGGCTAATATAAAACCTAACTTATCAAGACCCACCCTTAAGAAACCTACAGAAAATATTGTCAAATCAAAAACTGTCAATGGGAAGACCTCATCAAAGATGTGTTCCAGAAAATAATACATAGTTTAATCCTCCATATTGCAATGGAATTATCAGGGTTTAAAGGCCAAATATGAACAACTTAAGCTCTTAATTCACGAGCATTCCCCCATAATTGTATGTCTACAAGAGAGCAAGCTTGATGCTAATACTCCTTGTCCTCGCAAATATGTTAGTTATAGGACACCATATGATCACCGAGTAGGGAGCCAGGGCGGAAACCTCTTATACGTTCGTCGAGATGTTCCATAAATACCCTTATCTATTCGTACACCTCTGCAGGCAGTGGTTGTACAGATTGATATAGGGAGAAAATATACAATCTGCTGTCTGTACTTGCCTCCAAATGATAACATATCGTATGATAATTTAGTAGAGGTGATTCAAAGGCTCCCTCAACCTTTTCTTTTACTTGGAGATTTGAATGGTAGACAACCTTTGTGGAGAGATGTTTTAGCAAACACCATAGGCAATATTATATCAATTGTGGAAAACGGGGATGTCAGACTCCTTAATATAGGAGAGCCCACTCATTTCCATGTTTAGACATGTACCTTGTCATGCATTGACCTTTCAATTGCAAGCTTTAACTGCCTTCTTGATTTCGATTGGAGGACATTAGATAATTGGAATTCTAGTGATCATGCACCCATCGTTATAAACACCAACAATAGTTCACCTTTACAAAGATCCCCACGATGGAATCTAGACAAGGCGGACTGGGTTAAATTTCGGGAGCTAAGTTAAATAGAGGGGAGTGCAGAACAGTTTGAAAGTATCGATGATGCCATAGGCCTACTGAATGGTAGTCTCCATAAAGCAGAAGTCAATTCGATTCCCAAAACCACAGGATTATTCAAACAACGATCAGTCCCGTGGTGGTCTTCAGAATTAACTGTCTTACACAGAGCCACCAGAAAATCTCTGACTAGATTGCGTAGGCGCCGTACTGAGGAAAATTTGATGAAACACAAAACATGTTGAGCACAGTTCCGTCATGTCATGAAAGAAGCTAGGCGCCAATCTTGGGTATCTTTTGTGTCCTCAGTCAACAGAAGAACACCACCATCTTCTGTATGGAGGAAAATAAAATAGATTACTGGCAAATTTACCCCAAATCCACCACCAGTGTTGAAGATGTACGGTCAGTAGGTAACTGAAGCAAATGACGTTAACAATGCCCTGGCTTATCATTTTTCACATGTATCATGCGTGTGAAGGAGCTCCTGGTCACCAGTATAGGGTCATTGAAGAAAAGAAAAATTAAAATTTTGCAACAAGAAGTAAAGAGTTGTACAATTCTCCTTTTACTGAAAGAGAATTTGATTCCGCACTTGCTAATTGTAACGATACAGCCCCTGAACCCGATGGAATTCCATATGCAATGATTAAACATGTACATTTTAATACAAAGTTATTTATTTTAAGCATTATTAGTAGAATATGGCATGATCCTAGTTATCCAATTGTTTGAGAACTAGCCATTATTTTAGCCTTTTTAAAACCCGGAAAGGACAAGTTTTTAGTAGCAAACTATCGGCCTATTGCATTGACATCTTGTTTATGTAAAATCATGGAGAAGATGGTCAATGCAAGACTGATGTGGTACCTTGAAAAGAAGGGCATTTAATCACCTATTCAATGTGGATTCAGAAAAATGCACTCAACGACCGATATGTTGATACGACTTAAGAGTCCTAAATTTGTGAAACCTTTGCTTCCAAACAGCACCATGTGACTCTTTTTTTACCTTGAAAAGGCATATGAAACCACATGGAGATATGGTATACTTAATACAATCCATGAATCGGGATTAAGAGGAGAGCTACCACTATTTATTCAGTCATTTCTTTCACAGAGTTTTTCAAGTGAGAGTGGGGGAAACTATCAGAGTAAATGTCAGGAAGAAGGAGTTCCTCAGGGTAGTGTGCTGAGTGTAACCCTGTTTGCACTAGAAATTAATAGGATATCCTCAAGTCATTCCCTGGGATGTTCTCTCAACATTATTTGTGGATGATCTCTCCATATCATTTGCTGGAGCTAGAATACCAATCGTCGAGAGAAAATTACAACTCTCAACGGACAAAATTATCCAGTGGGCCGATATGAATGGATCTAAGTTCTCGACAAGTAAAACTACTTTTGTCCATTTTTGTCATATCCGGGGAGTACATCCAGACCCGGATATATACATTAAAGGTCAAAGTATCCCATGTGTAAGTGTAGCTAAATTTTTAGGTTTGATATTTGATTGTAGGCTTACGTGGGTGTCTCACTTAAAAGCGTTAAAATCTAAAAGTCTGGAGGCTCTGAATCTCTTAAAAGTATTATCCCATACATCATGGGGGCCACACTGCAATACTATTTTAAAATTATACAAGGCCTTGATTTTTTTCCAAAATTAGTTATGGATGTGAAATATACTTTTCAGTCACCCCAAGTCGATTAAAGATGTTAGATTTAATACATTATGCTGGTATTAGACTGTCCACAGGACCGTTTAGAACTTCGCCTATCAAAAGTCTCCTTGTTGATGCTGGGGAATTACCTCAAGATCTTTACTGAAAGTCTTCTATTGTTCGGTATTGGTTTAGATTGCAAAGACTCCTTAACTCTTTAGCCTTTCAGACTGCAAGCCTTGTAAGACACGCATCAGACTTTGAGTTGCACCCTAAATCTCCTCAACCTTAAGGCTTTCGCATGAAACAATTATTAAACAGTCTGGATATAATTAGAAGTAATTGCTTCCATTTAAGGTATCATCAACGCTTCCATGGAAATTACCAGAGGTATCTTTTTGTAAATATTTTATTTGAGTGGGAACATGTTGCTGAACATAGGGGATTGACTTTTATATATACTAATGGCTCCAAATCTGATGCTGGCGTTAGATTTGGAGTACATAGTAATGGTTTTAATTGTAGCGGTGTACTTCCTCTAACAGCTTCCATATTTACGCCGAACTGTATAGCACTGAGAAAATAGTGCTGGAGAAGGAGGATAATTTTACCATTTTCAGTGATGCAAGGAGTGTCCTTCAAGCTTTAGAAGTTTTTAATTCTAGTAATTCTCTAGTTTTAAAGATTTTAGAATGGCATTTTTATTATTGGTCGGAGAGGTATAATGATTCAGTTTTGTTGGGTTCCAGCATATGTAGGTGTGTCTGGGAATGAGAAGGCAGATTTACTGGCGAAGAATGCTGCATCCGAGTTGCTACTAAGAAGGTATCCAATTTTCTGTAATGATTTCCTACCTATCATCAAGGAATGATTTGGCAATAAGACGAGAGAGGTAACAAATGTCATATCTCCTTGGAGGTATAACATGATGCCCCGAAAGTGGGAGACATCTCTTTGACGTCTCCGCATTGGTCACACTCGGTTGACACAAGAGTTTCTTCTGAAGGGCCAACACCAACCGCATTGCGACGACTGTTTGGTACCTTTAACAGTGCGGCATTTGTTGACCGAATGCCCCAATTATAATAATTTAAGAAATAGATATCTGTTTGAGGCTCGAGGTGAGGATGGCAGATTCATCCTTGCCAAGATTATTGGACATGATGTGTCCTATTATGCGAGCGGCATTTTTAGATTTATTTCAGAAGCAGGTCTTCTGAAAATTATTCAAATTCTCTAATGACACATTAACATTTATGGTTTTAAATGAATATACTTTTATCTTTTATATGAAGTAAATGATATCGGTGTCAATGACCTGAGATGTCAGGATGTCAGAAAACTTTAAATCAATCAATCGTCCACATACTGCTGTCGAGTAATATCTCTTATAGTTTCATGTCTAATCCTGTCTTTAGATTCAACTACCAATATTCTTCTGACGGCTTTGTCCCCAAATCTACAAAGTCTGTTGAATAATGTTTCATTATCATCCCATGGCCTAAGTCCATACTGTTACTCCAATCTCACTAAAATGATAGCCTGATTTTTACATGTAATTTCAGGCGATTTGATTTCCAAATTTTACTTAACCTAGCCATTGTTTGATGTGCTTTTTTTTCAATTTTTCATCAAACTCCAATTCTAAAAATCCTGTGTTAGAGATTATTGTTACTAAATACTTAAATGATTCCACCTCATTAATCCTTTCTCCTTCTAATGATATTTCACCTTTCCATTTCATATTCAGTTCTCACAATCTCTTGTCTTTCTTCTATTTATCTTGAACCCAGCCTCCTGTGATATTCTATACATTCTGGCAAGCAAGCAATGCAAATCATGTTGTGTTCTTCTAATAAGGATACTTTAGGTCAGCTAATTTTCTATTACCAATTCAGTCCAATCCTTATCCACTATCTCTAACTCTTCTATGCATTATAAAATCCATGTGGAGGATCTATGCATAACAAAATCCATGAGGATGATATACAACACAGGTAACAACACAATCCCTTGAAGCACTTCGCTGTCCACTTGATATTCATTTGATAGGACTCCACTAACAAAACTTTACACTTACTATGATGAATAACATTAACTTTGTACTTACTATGCTCACGAAAGTGAAGTTCTGATCGAAAGTTCTGTCTTCTTATTAATCAATGGCATATTGCTGTCGTATTCTCGAAAAATCCTGTCATATTTTTACCATGAATTTGATTAAATTCTTAGTAAATAATACAAACGCGTTTCATCTGTTAGCCGTAGTCAGTAAAGTCAAATACGCCTCGGGAACAAAAGAAATAAATATAATAATTTTTTTCTTGACGTAGTGCTCTAATAATTTATTAGAACTGTATCCTAGAGCTGGGAAACAGCTAAGATTATTTTCTAAAATGCCAAAAACTAATCTACATTAAAACTATGCTTGTTAAGGCATATGCTTTTTTCCATTGTTATATCAAAGACGATCGTTTCAAGAACTTTTATATCAAGACTGTTTGAATTATATGGTCATTTCTTTTTCTCTTTTCAGTGATTTTATACTAGAACAATGATAAATTAACAGATATTAGCAGTTACATTCAAACGAGAAGAGTTCCAAATCCCTAAACTCAATAACAACCGTTTTACCGATACTTACTCCTAAAATCGTCATCGAAATACGAGGCATTCACTAATATCTCTAATAAAAAAAAAAAAAAAAACCCGTTATTACAGATAATTCAATTCAACACATAAACACGGATCATATATTTCGAAATGACTTTAAATTGCCGTTGAGCGTTATTGAACTCGCCTGCGTATGCGAAGGGAACAGAGACTATTTTATTGGCAAGCGTTGCACATGAACACATATCAATGTTTCTACCTGCCCTAATGTTTACTTATTCATATGTTTGTGTGTCTACCGGGGAAACTGACCTCTTCATCTCTTCCCCTCTCTGAACTCTCTAATATATATATATATATATATATATATATATATATATATATATATATATATATATATACATATATATATATATATATATATATATATATATATATATATATATATATATATATATATATATATATATATGCTTTTAGAAAAAGTATGATTTTACGTTTAAAATTAATTAATAACGTTTTTGTGGCATCTACAAAAGAAGACTTCTCTCGGGAGAAACATTTTTGTTTCAAATATTCACTGACTTAGGCTGTATGTTGAAGTGTAATCCTCTCGTGCGACCAATGTAGGCCTACTCCTTATGAAGAATAAAGTAAAAGTGGTTTGAATCACGTGTCGGTAATATATATATATATATATATATATATATATATATATATATATATATATATACATGCATACATATACATATATATATACATATATGCATATATATACATATATGCATATATATATATATATATATATATATATATATATATATATATATATATATATATATATATTATATATATATATATATATATATATACATACATATATACATACATATATATATATATATATATATATACATACATATATATTTGTGTGTGTAAAGACAGAGAGAGAGAGAGAGAGAGAGAGAGAGAGAGAGAGAGAGAGAGAGAGAGAGAGAGAGAGAGAGAGAATTTATTCGGGTGATATGATCTAGAAGGATTTTAAGTTATAAAGTAAGCATTGAAGCTTAATCTGTAAAAAAAATACATATTGTTTATGGTTATCTGGACACAGGTTGGTTGCTACTGGAGCCGTATGTATCCGAAAATTGAATGCATGGTGAAAAATGATATATCTAATAGTAATCATGTTTTCACTCCGGTTATTTCATATTCACAGAATTAACTGCTTTAACAATAGTAAAATTAACAATTGTACACTGACAAAATGGTTCTAAAGCTTAGAGTGAACTATAAATTTAATCTCTTAGTGCCAAGTTTTAACTTGCAAGTTTGATAATGCAATAGCAGATTTGGGTCGTTTATTGCTCATAGACAATAAAAGTTGATATAGACCAAAACAAATAAATGGATAAAGTGGGAAAAATAATAAATCCCTTAATCAAATATCGCTTATCAGTGACGAGGATCTGAATGATTAAGTTATATGAGTACTGATCTTATCTGGAACATTAGATTAATTTATAAAGTTTTCATACAAAATGAGATGAAAATCATCCTCTTGATAATTAATCCTCGTTTATGTGGATGAAACTCAGTTAATTTCGGCATAATTATCAGATGATTCAAGATGTTACTAGAAAGGGGAAAAGTGATATCCATAAAGTATCCTTCTTATTTTCCTTTCTATCTATACATAAACTTAATGTGAAAACATAGTGCTATAAAAGTCCTTTGCCTTTGTATTTAATAAATCATCAAAGTGGAGTGTTAAGTAAAATAAGAGATACGCAAATTAATATACAAAATATAAAAGTACTCGAGTTGCAACAGAAAAATAAAAAATATTAATATGTGCTTTTGTTGTCACTACATAAAATACTAATAACATGGAAACAAAAAGAAAGAATGACTTTAGGATATTATGTTTATTCACAAGACTTTGTAATCCAAACTGAGAAACAACAGAGTAAATGCCATAATCAATATAGACAAGAGATTAGTACAATGTCACGTCCTTTTCCCCCTCCTAATGATCCCTCGTACCATTAGACAATTACATGAGGATTAAATAGGTTCCTTCATCGGAAACGGGGATTAATATTATCGTCAAGTGAATTTTATCCGTCTTTTCATTTTAAACGATAATGTGATTGAGAATCTTAAATAAGTTTACATCTTCATGATGGTTGCTTTGCTAAGGAGGGGTCGTTAAGCAAACACTAATCCGGCGGGATTAGATTGAAAACAAACCAATTAGTGTTTGAAACGTCACAGTTTTCAGGGTATTTCAGATAATCAAATCTTACATTCGGCATTTGACAGGAATTATAAGAAGTATAACAACAAAACATTCTAATTATCATACACTTGATAAGTTTGACGATTTTGTCAATTAAAGGCCGCATACTTGAAGCTAAAATTTTTCTTTTTATTATAATCTGATGGTTGAAAAGGAAACTAAATTTTCATTATTTTTATCATCTTTCAAATACAAATTTTCCATCCTCTTTGAAGGAAGGGACTAGGGAAAACAAGAATAATTTCACGTAAATGTTATTTATACAATTATGTTCTGTAGGCCAATAGCAATATCACCAATTTGCGCGCGCGGGCGCGTGAGAGAGAGAGAGAGAGAGAGAGAGAGAGAGAGAGAGAGAGAGAGAGAGAGAAACTTGACTTAAACTAACTTCCAGTTTTGCTGCTGACGAAACAGCTTATTCAAGGCAATTTAAGCTTGATGTTTTCTTCGCCCCGCTGTCAGATGTTTTAAGTGGAGGGAAATTAATGCAGTTTCGTGCGTCTTTGGTGCTTTCTCTTTTTTTTTTTTTTCCAGGACGATATTACGAGAATAAAAGGTAATAAGGAAAACATACAAGATAATAAAATATCAGCACGACGAGTATATGCTTTACACAAATTTATGAACGTTATTAATTTCATAAGCAAATGTGCGATATACTAAATTTGCAAAAATTATTTGTTAGCATCAGAGATTACGTAAAACCAAATCTTTGACCTGGATACTTTTTTCCATATTAGCCTTATAATCTTCATACAAGAAGAAGATGGAAAACTGTACTTTAGAGAACCATTCCCAGCTGTTTTTTTTTTCGGGAAATATTGATAATAACCAAAATAATTTGAGTGATATGTAGTTTCAATATCGATTTTCATTTACTACTCTCTATCTAGTTGTTCAATAGTAAGGAGGTAATTTTCAAAGCTATTATAGACAGTAAGCTGGAGAGTGAAAGACAAACAAACAGTAGAATGTAAATCAACCAAAAGTCTGCAGTTATATTCGTATCAAATGACATTTGAAAAAAGGATAATTTTTAAAAATTATTTGGGTCAGTTGTATAGAAATCAATACTTTTCAATAGACGAATACATTATTGGCTACAGTAAATACACTACTTAGAG
>NC_090739.1:41404820-41412320 GCF_036898095.1 Palaemon carinicauda | reverse complement strand
AAGGGTGCTGTATTATGTCCAAGTCTGTTTATAGGGTTAATCAGCTTGATAAAAAAAAAATGGTAATGTAAACATTTCTGTCCTGCTACATGAGTCACTTCTCAAACTTGGTATTGACAGTGTGTTCTGACAGTGACCTATCTAGAGTTTTAGAAAAACATTTTAAGGATCAAGATATTGCTACTCCACATCACCAGATCACAAAAGGTGATTCCATACTGGAACTTAGTGATGGATAGTTCTTTTAAATGTTTGCCCCAGAACCAAGTGAACGTAAAGGGGCCTAAAACCGTCTTTTTGCGGAAGACCAAAACTTTTAAGTGTCATAAACATTAATAGTAAACTGGAACTATTGAAATGGCATACTGGTACTTGCCCAAATAGATACACGGTTAGGTGTGCCTTTGTTTATACTTGTACTGTATAGGAACACTTATGAGTGTCCCACCTGGGGAAAAAATTTCCTGTTTGTTTATCTGGTTACCCTGTTGCTGAAGCTTGATGTAAAGGGAGGTTAATTCTGCCTTTGATTATTCTAATTGATATATTATTCCAAACTGTTTTTTCAAACGAACATTTTTTTTCTTGTGTTTTATGAATACAGCATATCATTCCAGTTCCTTACACCAATGTGGCCCCCTTCCCTAGTCACTGTTTTTTAAGATCTCTTAAGTACAGAAATTTATCATAATTCTTTCCTCCCACAGTGTGTTCTTTTATTAATTATAATATTCCCTTTCACCTAATGTTCTTATACCTTTACTTATAATCAGCAAGCCAAAGGCAAGAGAAGGAAAGGTATGATAAATAACAAGGTTCAAGCTGGGTCCCCTTGCCCAGTATAAATCAAGGGGTGGTGCCCAGAGCTCCGTTCTCTTGACCTGTTACTTAGGTTTTTTTGGGTATTACACCATTGTATATTTGTTGTGTAGTGAACGTCGGGTTGTGGTCGGCATTCGGACACTAGGCAGTTCGGGTGCTACCTCTGGCTGCAGTCCGCAAACCACTACAACGGCATGCACTGCCGTCCCCTTAACTGTATTAGCACCTCCTAAGCTGGAGAATAGAAGATTCTCCTGCCGCTTGGGGTTGTGCCGGTACTGAACCAGAGTTTCTTCAAGGTGTGTAGGTCCGGCAACATTGCCGGCCCCTCCCATACCTCGTATAGTACCCTTCCCCCCCCACTCTCTGTTCTTTTACGATGGCTGAGCCATTGTCTTTCCTGAGCCGGCGTCCAGCAACCTTACCATTGCCGGTGGGTTGCCAGAGCCGGCCAGACCCCCTCTCCTCAGCTGACGGCTGTCGGCGACTGACGGCTTCCGGCGGCCATGACGGCTGTGAGTGAGAGGTCCCTTTTGTCACCAAGGTTCTCCAGTTCTCCCTTGAACTGCTGGCCACAACTTCTGTTGTCGGCGTGTTGCTCTGGCCGGCAGTAGACCGGCACAGATAGGTACTGACTCAGTCGGTAGCATGCCAATTGTACTAGTGCTGCCAGAGGCTGGCCTACAGTGGTAAGCCGGCAATAGTATTGTGGCTAGATGGAAGCCTGAATGTTACACTCTCCCATTCCATTTGAACATTCTTTTCGGAGAAAGGCAGTAAAATTAGACTTTTACATCCTTTATTACTGTATACATACACAGTAATAGATAGCCTTCACTCCATGCTTTCTCTCTCTCTTAGCTAGCATGCTAGATGTTCCGGCAAGAGCTAGCTAATCCGGCAACATGCCAGCTGAACTACAGTATATGTCTATACAGGTAGTCAGTATATATGCAGTATAGTATATACGGCAGATGGAAAACTAATGTATATATTATACTAGTAGTTATTTTCAATATATCTTGGGTATCCCTGCCCAGGTATTTGCTGAACCCAATCCTATATTGATAGAATAATATTTCGTCGATATTCTGATTTGAAATCAGTTTCCATTTACCCTACAATATTAAATTTCGTAAAGGGCTGGTGGTGTGACACCTCTAACCCTTAAAGGGGAGAGCCCTTATCCCTGAGTTTCCCTGATCAGGAAACTCCCTGATTTAATATTGTAAGGGAGGTCACAGCAAATAGATTGGGTGGGATACACAATATATGTCTTTTATCTTTTCTAATCCAGTTGGCCGCCAAATGGAGCAGCACACTGGCTGAACGACATGAGATATAATTATACAGTAGCCATTAATTTGCAGTATGGTTTATACTGCAAATAGAAAACTATAGTATGATTATACAGTAGTTATTTCTACATATCTTGGGTACCCTTGTGCGAGCTTCTGCTGGTACCGCTCCTATATCGAAAGAATGGCATTCCTTCAATACTCTGATTGTGAAATCAGTCCTTTTTACCTCACAGTGTTAAGTATAAGGGGGGACAGTGCCTTGTACATTTCCTTACACCTAGGTGTTCGACCCCCTTTTTACCTGGAATGACTTTTGCAAATTGTTTATCAGTGTGATAATCAATTGAATACTCATTTCTGTTCTCCTTTCCTTACAGGAGGGACAACAGAATGCATCGCAGTCTTCTGCAGTTATGAGTGAGTATTTTCACGGACATAATACGTGCAGGTTTCATGCCTCCAGCAATATTATTTCCAAATCTCCAACCCCTTCTGAGACCCTCCGACCTGTAAGTAGGCCAGACCTTACTGTCGGAGGTCTCGAAAATCCCAAGTTAATAGAATCTGGTGTACAGCTTAACACTTACACATTTGGGTGTGAGATTTCTAAAATCTCTCCGAAACCATACCTACCTGTATTACAGCTTCCTAAAGGTGAGACATCCTGTCCCCTATCCCTCCTTTCGCCACTCCAGTTCGAGGAGAGGAGGTGGGGATGGGGGTACCCGGCTCCCCCCCTTTCGTTGCCAGTGCATACGCGATGGAAGTCTCAAGCTGTCGAACTACAGTTGGTTTGGTTTCAGAAGTTATATGAAACAAAAATGCAGTTCAGTTGCGAACTCGCAAAAACACGGAAACTCTACGGGAATTGGACCGAAGATTTCACTTTTTCATTGTGGTAACTGGCAAATTAGTGATCCTTTTAAAGGTTTAAAGGCCCCTCACGAATGGCAGAGGCAAGGGACAGTAACATTGCCCTAGCAATTAGGACAATGCCCTAGAGACAGACCATATATTATATGATCAGCGCCCAAGCCTCCTCTCCATCCAAGCTAGGACCAGGGAGGGCCAGGCAATGACTGCAGATGACTCAGCAGATTGACCTATAGGCTCCCCAAACCCCCCAACCTTAGCTCACAAGGATGGTAAGGTTGCAGACACTAATGGCACTAACGAGTCTGAGGGGGACTCGAACCCCCGACTGGCAAACACCCGGCAGAGACGTTACCAATCAGGCCACACCTGGTAGTGATAACAACGACGGCAGTCAATGATTCACTGTCACATCTGACTCTGCCGCTGAGAGCCGGCAGTGTGTGCCCTTGGTCACAACCCAGTCAATGGCTGGGTTGGTATGCCTTCAGTCGGCAGCCCGCCGACAACCGACGAACTGCCGACAGCCCGAGGGGTCGCCAATGATTCAAAGGGCTGCTAACTATGTGTATAGTTTTCACCAATATCCAGTCACATTAAATGCTGGCTAGGATGGTGTGCCTTCTGCTGGCGACCCGCTGACAGCCGACGAGTCACTGTCATGCCGGAGAACTGCTAGCCATATCGGTACTGAAGTACTGTGCCAGTTGACTTACCCCCAAGTACTAGTCTTGACGGTAATATGCCAATTGTATAGGTGTATACAATACCCAGTACATCTGTAGTATGGGACCATATCATAGACAGAAATCTTTGGTACATAACCATACAATAGAATGGTTTTCCAGTACACTGTACTTCTAAGCACAATCTCTTGCTGAGACCTACCTGATTTGGGGACTCACTTCCCCCCCTTTCTTACGCTGACTCTTCATCAGTCTCTTTGATTCTCATTATTAATTCCCTGGATGTAGGCGCTGTTTACACTATATCCTTATGGGCTAGAATCTTCCATAATCTTCAATAATTAGGAAGGCCGCAGCAGTTGGCTGGAGGGATTCACACGTATGTGTCTCTCCTATTCTTTTCCAGCGTACTTATCCTAAGCTTTATACAATAGAAAGGAATCTTCTATTACAGTGAAACACTGAGAAGCTGATATAGGCAAACGGTCAGGTATGACCTAAAAGGAGGACGGGAAAAACAGCATCCCACAGTGACAATGACCGTTGTTCCACTAACGGTCAGATATGTACACCTTCTGATCATGCGAAGCAAACAGACGCTTCTGGTAGGAGGGAGGTTCCTTCCGGATCGCTGGACCTTCGATCCTTGGGTCCAAGGCCTAACCAAGATGAGACTAGAATGGAAATTAACATACCTCCACCATCCTTTCCTCAACTCTTCCTACATTCCAAATCCCCCCTGGAAGGGTATACCTTAGAGCTCTAGAGCATAATAGCGGTAAGGAAAGTAGAGTCCATCAACTTCCAAGGAAGGCTGTTTGGTGTTCACGTGAAGGACTCAAGAAAACTCCGAGTCATTCTGGACTTAGCGCCACTCAACAAGTTCCAATAAAACAGCAAGTTCAGAATGTTAATCCTTCTGAACATAAGGACCTTACTCAGTAAGGGGTGTTGGCAGTCTGGCCAGACCTGAAAGATGTCTATCGGCAACTTCCAGTCAGTCACCCCCTCCCCTCCTACCTAGGATCCAAGTTACAGAAGATAACATATATCCTAGACAAGATTCTCGTCGGACTAGATTCAGTCCTAGGATCTTCACGGAATTAGCAGACACAGTCAAGCGAAACCAGGCCTAAAAAGAGTTCAGACAACAATGGACCTGGACGACAGGCTGGGGTGGGCAACACCCGAAACGACTGTCTATGAGCATCCATGGAGATGATCCGGCCCCGGAACATCGGGGATGCAAAATAACTTCAAGAAGTCTCGATTCTCTCCAGCTCAGGGGCTTCAATGTTTTTAAAAAATCATTGAAACCTGTGGTCACCCTAACTCTCCTTTCCCTTGGGGATGTAAAAGGAGATTGCAAGGTTGGTCAAGAGACTATTGTAATCAGTCAGGATTCCAAGACGCTAACAGGGAGGAGTTTTGAACTCTCTCCAGTTCACGATAATGACAGACCCAGTGCTACGAGCACAGCTGTAAGATGCGTTAAGAGGCTGGAGAAGATATGCATCAAACGCTCGAAGAGATCTAATAGGACCAATGACGGTCATTTCTTCTTCGCTTACCCTACAATGACCAAAGGCCACAGGCCCGTAGGCCATATTAGCCATGTAATGGGTGGAGAAACTCTCTCCATGCAGATCAGACCTCCTCAGGCTGATCTGCGGCATCGAAGCGATAATGAGGCGCCGAAACTGTCGAGGATAAGGGACGTCTCATTTCATTAGGGAATGTTAACCATCCCTTCCTTAAGGGAATGGCACCTATCAGCAGCTCATATATAAATGATCCGCAAGGTGACAGCGGATGCTCTTCTCGGGCTCAAGCCAATAGAGTTGGAATGGTACATGGACGCAGACCCATTCCCTCCCAGATGGGAACAAGTCCCCGAGCTGTAGATCGATTTCTTCATCACGAGCGTCATCAAGATACTATCTCGATATATAGCCCCATACGAGGATCCTCTAGTGGAGATAAGGACATCATGTCTCTAGAATAGAACAGATGGACTTAGGAATTCCTGTTCAACCCATCCAATCTCCTGCGGAAGGCCCTCTACATGCTGAGACCCTTCCAGGGAAGAGGGGCTCTGTTGGCTTCCAGGTAGCCCAAGAACACCCCGTTCCCTGTAATGAAGGAACTGAGGCTGAGGCTGGTCCTAGTTCTGCACCTAGGATTTATCCAGGAGGTTCAGAAGTTTTCTGCCTTCGATTTATCACAGTACACCTGATCCCTTCATCTTATGAATTCCTTGCCCTAACGGTTAGGAAAAAGACTTGGGATCTCAAAAGGCAAAATAGAATTCCTAGAAGAATACAAGTCTAGTCAACTAGAAGACAATAGAGTCTTCTTGGGAAAAGTAAGTTGCTTTGTAAAGCAAAAGGGACCGAAAGGAATCTCATGATCTTCTGCCTGTCCTTCTCTGTCCACCCCTATAATCAAGGTATGGCGGCCAACAGCACGATGGCCTTTGAGAAAGGAGGCAGTGCATCCTTGGATAATATGAGAAGTCTGGTTCCTCGGCCCTGTCCCCATATGAACCCTTGAGTAAGCACCAAGAGGTTGGCCGGCTTTGCGAGATAGGTCACTTGATTGGATCTTTGGATCCATGGACCAATATCTATGTGCAAGTCAGCCCCGACTGGACCTCTTCTATATGCCCTTTAGGTGGATCTGACGAATGAAATCTTTAATAAGACTCCGAAGACATGTACAGGCTTGGGCCTGCAGCGCCACCAAAGCCAATCTCATGGTCTTTGGATGGGGTCCTGCATTGTGCCTCACCTATGAACAATGAGGATTGTTCCCTCAAGGATCTAACCTAAAAGGTTATTTTTCGGTTTGCTATAGCCTCTGCGGCTGGAGTTAGTGAAATAGTGGCCCTGTCTGGGGATGAGGGCCACATTAAGTGGGAGAACTGCATCTCTTTCCTGATCCAACCTTTATCACTAAGGACGACCTACCCACTAAGAGGTGGGGTTCCTGGAGAATCTTCCCACTGAAGGAAGATGTCTCTCTAGGTCTGCTAGAGTGCCTAGGGTCTATCTTCGTAGAACTTCAGACTTCAGGAGAAACAGCTCTTTACAGGAGAAACCTCTGGATCAAACTATCCCTACAACTGAGGGAGAAGCTCACCTACCTTATTCGCGGAGCGGATCCTGACAGTACTCCTGCAGATAAAGATCCGAGAAAAATTGCTTCATCACTAAATATTTCAGTGTATGGACTTCAGCCTCTTCGCTCATTTACTGATTGGAGGTTGTCCAGAGTGTCTTACAGACACTATGCTAACCAAGTCTATGGATTGAAGCATTATGTGGTGGCGGCAGGTAGTATTTTGGACCCTGTCGTCTAGCTCTGCGATGAACAGTAAATTGATTGGAACTATCAATTAAAAGGAGAAGGGATCAGCATTTTTCGTGTGACCTCCCTTTGAATAAGTGTTGCCAAGGTAACACCAAATCTGTTCAGAATCTCAGGTGTGAAATTATACGGATACCACTAGTTCCGTGTGGACATAGTACAGTGTTGTTAGACTATATCATGTACAGAAATTATAAAGAGAAGTCTCATTAAAAGTGGCACTCATCATTTCTTCCCCTTTCAAAAAAGGGAACATTAATTTCTGTGTATGTCTCTTGTATAATTTCCTTATCATGCTACATTCATTTAGCATGTAGTCTTTTATTAGGAATAAATGTCTATTAAAATGCAGTTGCGTCCTAATTCGCCCGACAATTGCATGTTTAAGATGCCAGAGTTCCTTGACTTACTCATGTAAGTATTTCTCATATCATTGCATGCTTACAAAC
>NC_090739.1:41392320-41399820 GCF_036898095.1 Palaemon carinicauda | reverse complement strand
CCCTTGCCCTAGGAATGACATCTCGTTTCAAAATGATTAATTTCTTAACACCTGGAATAGGCAGCTCACACGAGTGCCTAATTTGAGAAACCAATGTTTAGAAGCATAATAGAATATCATACTATCTGGAGGCAACTGTAAGGTCTCTAATATTGCTATGCAGTCAAGGAATATTGCAATACATTTGACGACACTGGCAAAGTCTATGACGCACTGGTCCATGCCTTTGGTCAATATCTCTAGATAGAATGAGAATTGAAAACAATAACAAGGCCTTATCATACATGAAAACAAACTTGATAATAAAAAGAATATGTACACGATATATATATATATATATATATATATATATATATATATATATATATATATATATATATATATATATAGCAACTCATACAACGCATGGACTAAATACAAAATGTCGGTTAAAATTGATCAACAAAACGCAGCCAACACACCACGCAAGGCTTAGTACTTTCCAAAATAGCCACTTAAACTGAAGAAAGGACAGTAGCAATTGCTTTGAAAATGAATACCAGAGAGGAAGATAAAGAAATAGATAAGGAAAAGGCAACCTCTTGACAAACCACCAGGTATCCATGGCCCTATTATTAAGACTACTATGCACACCATTTGAAAAAAATGAAGAAAAAAAAAACAGATAGAATAGTGTGCCTGAGTGTACCCTCAAGCAAGGATACTCCACCCCAAGTCAGTAGAAGACCATAGTAGATAGGCTGTGGCATCACCCAAGACTAGAGAGCTATGGTTTGATTTTGGAGTGTTCTTTTGGAGGAGTTGCGTTACATTGCTAAAAAGTCTCCTCTACCCATAGCAAGTGGAAAGTAGCCACTAAACAATTACGTGAAAAAGTTGGTGAATGTTTAAAGAATAGGTCAGATTATTTGGCAAATAATTCACTTACACCGTTGGAAAAAAAAAAAAAAAACTAATCTTAATCGGGAATTCTCAGTAACAAAAAAGAATTTATTTTTTCGTAGCCGTGTTTCAGTAAGATACAAGCGACCGTAATTTTACCTTTTTATCTTTTACTGGTTGGTGACCGTAATATCACTCCTTAACATCAATACATCCCTTTTTAAAGCGGTAAAAATCCTGGAATAAATGTTGCCAGGCATTTAAGTTTTATTTTAAATACAAGTTTGTCACAGTGCATAACATACAGAAACTTTGTAAATGATTAAAATAATGTCCCCAAAACTAAACTTTATCCCTTAGCAATCTTCCTGTTATCTATTTTATCCCAATATTTTCTAAGGAGTAATTTCGCCGTAAAACACAGGTGGAATGAAAACTACACCCTATCACAAAAGGGTTTATGAACTAATGTCAGATAATGACAAACGAATATTATCTTTATAAAAACAAAGTGAAGCCTCGGGAAGTTTTGCAATAAATATCATCAACTTAGGGCCGCATGTGTTCGCTCGAATGGGCTAATCAAAGTAACAAGTTTTCCTGTAGAAACTGATAGCTGGAAGAAGGCGAAAACTTTTCATTGCTTTTAACAATATTCAAATGTGCCTTCACTTATCATTGGGGGAAGCTCGCTAAAGCTTGAAATACGCCAAAATTCCTAGACTTATGAATATTTGGTTTAAAAGGCTAATGGCTCTTCGACCAGTTAAGAGAGAGAGAGAGAGAGAGAGAGAGAGAGAGAGAGAGAGAGAGAGAGATTCATTCAAGGCAATTCAGGCTTGATTCAACAAATGCAGGTCTAACTTCCCCCATCTCTTTTATCTTATGGGTCTATATTTCACTTTCCTAAAGAAAAGCAAAAATCTTAGTCTGCTATTTCTCTGCTAGTTCCTCAACCAGTAACTGAAGTATTCAAAACGTTCCTACTCTAATTGTTCCTAATCATGAGCTCTCACTAAAATGCTCTGATTGAGAAGTCTGGATGGTTCTAAAATCCCTATATAGTGGCAACCTAAGTTCTTGCTGCTTTTTTCTTTATTGTTTTGCCTGTCATTTACATCAAAGTATTTGAATGCTTACTCACCTATATTACCTTGAGTCTAGCTCTTTATTTCTGAAACAACAATTTGTATTTTGTAAAAGAAAAGTCATTTGTAACCTTTCATATTAATTGGGACAACAGCGAATGTTTATTTACTACTCTTGGTGTAAGTTGCGTATAAGAATCTAGCCTTTTCCAGTTTTCCTTTAGGTCTTTATTCAGCTTTTTATATCTGGGCTTGACGGCAAACACTTGGAGTCAGTACCATTTTCAGGTGTTCTCCCAAGAGTTCCTCTCTTCTACTATTTTTTTCATTCTTCATCAGTTATTCTCTTCAATTTACAATCACTATTCATTGGTTTGCTAAAAATTCAACACTCTATGTTTAATGCCTTTATATTCTAAGCCTCATATGTTATAACCCTTAAGTTGAAATAACTGCTTCTTCATCTGCTTATTCACATCTCCAACCAAATATTTCCTCAAACATTATTTGATAGACTTCTGTCAACAATTTCGGGGATTGAATTTCTTGATATGTGAGTTATAAGACCACATAGATCAAATTGTTGAATCTCTTTTGCAAAAAATAGGTATTTTGTGGAGATAAATAAGTTCTTCTCTTTTTAAGTTATTTGAGCAAATTAATAGCCCCTTTTGAGTTACATTATTTTTATTTTTCGGATACTCCATTTTTCGTTTTCGTCCTTGGCAGTACTGGATAAATGCTATATTGTTCATTTGATTACTATGCTCTTACCTCTCCTATGATGGTTTTCCTCTATATAGCAAAGTAGTTTCTATGGCACTTTTGCATAAGTACTATTTCGGTAACTATTCTCTTGAGCTCTAAGGCCTAAGGGGGAAATCCTCCTCATAACATTTATCATACAGCCTAAATCCCATATTTCCGGCTGGAAAATCAGTAATCCTCAATTCACTCATTGTTTAAGGACAAGTTATGTAATTCCCTCCATGTTTATGATTTTTTTCCCGGCTTTTAAGACTCCCAATCATTCAAAAGAAAATCCTATCGCTTCCTTGGTAGTCCACCTTTCATTCCACATGCTCATACCTCTTTCCACGCTTCGACTCTATATGTCTTATGGACATTTGACTATTCGTCCATTAGACAAAAGTGATTTTAAATCATTCTATTATCTGTCATCGAGATTATTTCTCAGAGGTATATCCTAGATTCTCCTCATTTATGTAAGGTTTTGATGAGAGATGTCATACTGTCTTAAATCTGAATAAAGTAGAGCGCAGATTAAACTAATAGAAACTAATCACAACGATAATTATTAAGCTGATTATTAAGCTGATGATTTTTTTTTTTTTTTTTTTTTTTTTTGAGTTTTCTGGTTGTCATTCGCCTCTTAAATCTAACTATGTATATGGACATGAAATAAACATCCAAATTACCTTTCCCCTTCTATAATCTATTTATTGGTAGAAATGAGGTGCTAATTTTATTGATTCAATATTTCCCTTTCAACGTACAAGACAGATATTGGTTCCTAAATGATTCAGAATTTCGCTGTGCCCTAAAAAAATAAACCGAAAATTGCAGGAATCTTATCAATGGTGCAATTGTTTATTGTTCATTGTACTTGGAAATACTTTCAATTTTGGTATTTAAAAACTCATTATCCGCTAAAAATATTCCAAGGTCCGAAATATGAAAAGAAAAAAAAATGAATTTACTATCATTATGTCAATTCAGTGTATGGAAATGGCTAACCTTAAAGTCAGATTTAAACGTTTAAATAAATCTGATATCATACCAATCATATGTAATTTATAGAATAAGTAAGTAATTGTTGTTGTTTATTTCAGTTAATACATATCCTTTACTTTCTTCTCATTTTTCTGCGAATTACAAATCAAAACAATGAGAGAGAGAGAGAGAGAGAGAGAGAGAGAGAGAGAGAGAGAGAGAGAGAGAGAGAGAGAGAGAGAGAGATTAGCAAATAGTGTATCAGTACTCAGTCAAAATGCATACTTTCATTAAATCTACGTATAAAATCGGGAGGATCGTATTGGATTTATGAAAATTGGGCTTTAAGAACCGGCACTGGGGCCTGGGAGACTATTTAGCGCACACGATTGACTAATGGTAAACCCCGCAGTTGCGATATGAAGCAAATGTCAAGATGTTGAACAGCGTGATGAGAGAAAATAACAGGCCAAAAAACGAGTCCAGCTACAGGTCGAAAGGACGCTATAAAAACTTTTAAAATAATGACAACAGTAACTCCTACAGGTGAAAAAATTGATTTTTTTTTCTTTTAACCATCTCTCACACTGATTTTGGCCTTTATATATTACAAGTTTTTTCTTTATTGCAAGCAGTAGTTTTTCTTATTTACGGAAGTTACATAATCTGCAAGAAAGAGAAGGGGAACAGTAAACCAACACGGAAAGCCGGTAATGTTAAATCGAAAGGTAATATTCCCCTATGTTAAAAGGAAACTGAACTTCTACCAAACCAAGAAAAATTTCCGAAACATGAATTGCAATTCGGCTGTAAAAGTCGAATGGAATGAAAGCTGCCCCCGACTAACCGAGGGCATTTGAAACTAATGTCGTGTAATAACAACGGGATATCGTTGTTATAATAACCAAGTAAAGCCTCTAAAAGTTTGGCGATAAATAATTTCAACTTTAGGCCGCATGTGTTTACGCTCGAGTGAACCAATTAAAGTAACAGGTTTCCCCTATAGACACTGATTGCTTAAAAATGCGAAAAACTTTCATTGTTTTTAACATTATTCAAATGCACTCTCTTTCACTCTCGAAAGAATTCACCAAAGTTTGATATAAGTCAAAACTCTGAGAACTATTTATATACTCTTTACATGGCTAATAACATTTCCACCAGCGAGAGAGAGAGAGAGAGAGAGAGAGAGAGAGAGAGAGAGAGAGAGAGAGAGAGGGGGGGGGATTCCGAATGCAAAGGAAAATTAAACAAATACACAAAAATTACTTTCCGTAGACTAATTTTAGTTGAACGTGTGGGCGAAACGGCTTATTCAGGGCAATTTAAGCTTGATGTGTTTTTCAGCACGTGGTCTGAGTTTTTATGCTAGAGGGATTTATACTTGTCTTCGACTGTTTCATACGCCTTTAGTGTCTTCATTGTGTTATTTGTGCCATTAAAACCCATAAGGTTAAAAAATAGAATTAAAGGAATTAACAGAATATTTTTACTGCAACTGATCATAAATTTCCTCGAGTATAAAAAGAGTATGCATAGTCTGGATTTGGCAAAAGTATTTTCATTATTGAATTTCTTAAAAACTACGAGCAACTATTGCATGTTTTAATTACCAAAGAATTAAAATGGGGAGAAGCCAGTTTTGGAATAACCACCACATATTCATATCAAGGTTTTCGATTAGCAAAATGTTCTACTTCAAGAACCTTGTATTTCTAAGGAGAAATTATGAAAATTTATTTGTGCAAATGACAAATGCCTCTCTCTTTTTTCCATTAGTATGGAGGCTAATTACATTGCTAACTTGAGTGAATATCTATCTTACATATTGTTTGCTAAGCATCTGTATTTCCACAAATAGAAATTCATATATAAGATTCCCCGGGTGAAAATATTAGAACATTATTTTTTTGCACCTAAAATTTTCAGTATACATCTATCCGTTAACCCTCTTCCCATGAGAGCAGATGGTTCTAGAGAACAACAACAATACAGTCGCTGCTTCATTCATCCCTTGAGTACTGAATCCAGGATTAACACCTATCCTATCCTATCACCAATCCAGTACCATCCTGCTTTTCAAACTAGGGTTGTAGATGATGATGATGGTAATAATAATAACAATAACAATAACAAAACAATAATAATAATAATAACAATAATAATAATAATAATAATAATAATAATAATAATAATAATAATAATAATAATAATAATAATATTATTAATAATAATTACTGCCAAATCCTTCTGTAGAACAACCATTCAATTCTCCTACTAACCATATTAATATGCACAGTTCCATCTTGGTTTTCATTTATCACAATTAATTAACGATCGTATTGACTAAAAACTTTCCTTTTGCAAACATTTCCATTTCTTACCAGTTCCTGCAGTTCTCTCATTCTTCAATCAGCACAGACCCATCTTTAAATATCATCTATTTCATAATCTATTCATGATCTCATCCACATATGACACTCGAGTAATCTCTTATACTTTCATTTTTAATCCTGTCCTATCATTTAACTCCCAATATCCTTCAGAGGACTTTGTTCTCCAATTTACTAAATCTATTAGACTGTTTCATTGTCATACTATGTCTCATGTCCATAGAGTAACACCGATCTCACTAAACTGATATATAGTCTGATTTTTATATGCAATTTCAGGCGATTTGATTTCCAAATTTTACTTAACCTAGCCATTGTCTGATTTGCTTTTTACAATCTTTCATTAAACTCTAACTCCAAAGACATAGTTCCTAAATACTTAAATGATCCTACCTCATTAATCCTTTCTCCTTCCAATGATATTTCATCTTCCATTGCATACTCCGTTCTCATCATCTCTGTCTTTCTTCTATTTATCTTCAGCCCAACATCGTGTGATATTTCATGTATTCTGGTAATCAAGCATTGCAAATACTGTGGTGTTCTGCTAACAAGGACAGCATCATCAGCATACTCTAGGTATGCTAAATTCCTATCACCAATTCAGTCCTATCCTTCTCCACCATTTCTGACTGTTCTATGTATGACAATATCCATGAGGAAGATAAACAACATAGGTGACAACACATTCCCTTGGAGTAATCGGCTGTTCACTGGAAATTCATTTGATAAGACTCTATTGACATTACTTGGCACTTGCTATGCTCATGAACAGAATTAATAAAATTTACATATTTAAGAGGAATTCCATAACAACGCAGGACTCTCCACAAAATTGGCCAATGCACACTATTAAAGGATTTTTCATAATCAACAAATGCCATCAAAAGGGGATTTCTATATTCTACGCATTGCTACACGACATGTCTCAAAATGAAATTTGGTCAGCGCAACTTCTACCTTTTCTAAATCCTGCTTGTTCATCTCTCAACTTTTCATCAATCATTCTCTCCAATCTATTTAGAATAAGCATACTATATATTTCACTCTCTCTCTCTCCAGTCTCTTTAGAATAAGCATACTATCATGTTTATAACAACTGACGTAAGCGTTATACCTCTGTAATTATTGCAATCAGTCAGGTCTCCTTTTTTTTTTTTTTTTTTTTTTTTACTATTTTTCACCAACACCCCTATCTCCCATTCACCAGGTTCTGCCTTTTTATGCATCATTCTAAAAAATAATCTTGCAAGTAGTCTGGGAGACACTTCATTTTCGACCAGTATCATCTCGGGCAGTTATTCTATCGTATCCAGGGCTTTCCTTCTCTAGTTTTTTATGATCGCATCGACTTCAAACACACTGAATTCATTCATGGGCACATCACGGTCTTTATCAGGTTT
>NC_090739.1:41362320-41374820 GCF_036898095.1 Palaemon carinicauda | reverse complement strand
ATAATAATAATAATAATAATAATAATAATAATAATAATAATAATAATAATAGTAATAATAATAATAATAATAATAATAACAGAGGCTACCATATTGCGGTGGCTGAAGATCTTCAGTAATGATGAGTATTATGCCATTTATGGGGGATGAAGTTGAACCATCAAAAAAAAAAAAAAAAAAAAAAAAAAAAAAAAAAAAAAAAAAACTTAAAGTATGACTGTGAGTAGGTCGAGATAGCGACTTATTAACATCCAAATCTTTGATAGACAATGTGTCTCAAACTTTACACAGTCCCTTTAAAATTCTAAGTGTTTTTCCTTATTACAAATCTAATCATGAGAAATACACAGTCTGTTCATTCGTTAATTGCACAAAAAGAAAGAAAAAATAACATAATGAGGAAATCTTTTGATATTTTTGGTGATGAATAATCCTGAGGAAATTATTTAATTACTTTATTCTGTATTTTTTTCATATTGTTCTCTCGTCAGGTTTTAAGCTGTTGTCTCTAACCTTGACCTGCTGGACAAAAATCTGGAAAAAAGTAGAATTCTCGCAGCTGTGCATGATGTAAGAAGTAGCCTACATCACCTATATTCATATATTCTTCTATATTCTTTGGCAGAGAGACTGTTGAAATATTTATCTACCTAATTATTCAGTACTGCCTTTACTGGAACGTTTACTCGCTCTCTCAAGATAACAAAAGAAAACAAATCTATTCAGTAGTATCTTTCACATAAAGTGATACACAAACATGTTTTCCTGCGAGGCGTTACCTTTTTCGTTTCTCTTCACAAAAAAAGAAAAAAAAAGAAAAACAGAAGGAAAAAAAAAGGAATATTTTCCATGACAAGAAAAATCAGCGTACACAGGGAAATCAGATAAAATATCCCTTAAGGCCACAGGGGATCTATGCACGTAACCAACTTAAAAGAGGGTTTGATCCTCTCAAAGCAACAGAAGCCGGGAGACATAGAATTCAATTGTTTTGCTTTTTTACCCTCTGAGATTTTTCCTTGATACCGATATGAAATCAAATTTTATTGGTTAATGGTCGTTGCTTGCGTTACTCTTTAATACGTTATTGTTATTGTATGCAAAATTTGAACATGTTATATTGGAGATGCGATATAGTTTATGAAGCGATTCTTTCCACACTCTCAAACACTTTTTGAGAATAAAATCGATTTTGACTCGAACAACTGAATCTCAAATTCCTTTTCAAAATAAATATATGGATCGGGGAATGTATAATTTGGCAGTAAATTCCAAAAAATAAAGCAGTTTTGATTAGACGACTATATTGGAAACAAACTCACAACAAATTAGTTTAGATTAAAATTATGATTGAAGAACGCACAAAATCCCTCTTTCTTTCTCATAATACGGTATAAAACATGACCATAGTGACGTTAACCCAAACTAAACTCTAGCAAAATAGCTTTCCCGACGCTTTCAATATGGTTCCATCACGACCAATTAAGGGCTAAAATTGCCAGTTGCAGCTTTCAACTGTGGTTTACAGTTAACAGGTCAATATTGCCAACGCCGCCTGTCTAACTGACAGTCAGTACATTTTTTTTTGGGGGGGGGGGGGAGCAGTCTCGCAATTTACCTTGGCCGTTGCCTTGAAAGGGATTGCCCTTCTACTTTTAGAAAGGATAGAGTTTTAAAGATTAAGGAACCCGTCATGATATTTATTCTGGCATATATTTATAGATATGAAATATTAATGGTTGAACATTTATTTTCTTCTAGTTCAGATGTGTCACTGTAGACCAATTTCATAATTAATGCACTTATTTTAGACATTGATCAGATTAATAATATACGAAATAAGCATGATCTCTCTTAGTTTTTCACTTATATGAAAAATCTTAAAATCATACAAATGTATCTAATATAAACATCTTCACATTACCTTACCTTACCTTATTGCCTTATTTTTTGTTTGGGTTCCCCCAGGTCACTCAGTGTGAGGCACCTCGTATATCCACCAGAGAGTTGCTAATACATCTTCCGGTGTATTTTGCATCTTCCAGTCTTGGATGGTCTGGGATGCATCTTAGGTATTTATCGAGCTGATTTTTAAACGCATCTACGCTCACTCCTGATATGTTTCTTAGATGAGCTGGCAGCACATTAAATAGTCGCTGCATTATCGATGCTGGTGCGTAGTGGATTAATGTCCTGTGCGCCTTTCTCAGTTTACCTGGAATGCTTTTTGGCACTATTAATCTACCTCGGCTTGCTCTTTCTGATACTTTAAGCTCCATGATGTTTTCAGCAATTCCTTCTATTTGCTTCCATGCTTGTATTATCATGTAGCGTTCTCTTCTCCTTTCTAGACTGTATAGTTTTAAAAATTGCAGTCTTTCCCAGTAATCAAGGTCCTTAACTTCTTCTATTCTAGCAGTATAGGACCTTTGTACACTCTCTATTTGCGCAATATCCTTTTGGTAGTGTGGGTACCATATCACATTGCAGTACTCGAGTGTACTACGCACATAAGTTTTGTAAAGCATAATCATGTGTTCAGCTTTTCTTGTTTTAAAGTGTCTGAATAACATTCCCATTTTTGCTTTACATTTAGCCAACAGTGTTGCTATTTGGTCGTTGCATAACATATTCCTATTTAAAATTACACCAAGGTCTTTAATTGCTTCCTTGTTTGTGATTGTCTCATTATTGGGTCCCTTGTATGCATACACCATTCCTTCTCTGTTTCCATAATTTATTGATTCGAATTTATCGGAGTTAAATACCATCCTATTTATCTCCGCCCATTCATATATTTTGTTTAGATCTCTTTGTAGTGAGTTCCTATCTTCATCACAAGTAATTTCTCTACTTATTCTTGTGTCATCGGCGAAACTTCTCACTACGGAGTTTTCAACATCACAGTCTATGTCTGAGATCATAATAACAAATAGCAGTGCAGCTAATACCGTACCTTGGGGCACACCAGATATTACCTGGGCTTCATCTGATTTCTCGTCATTTGCAACCACTATCTGTTTTCTGTTTTGCAGGAATTCTTTTACCCATTTTCCTATCTTTCCCACAATATTATGCTTTCTCATTTTTTTCTCCAATATGTTATGGTCTACCTTGTCAAAGGCTTTTGCAAAATCTAGATAGATCACATCTGTGTCTTTTTCATTTATCATATTATTGTATATGTTTTCATAGTGAGCTATCAGTTGGGTCTGTGTACTTTTTCCAGGTACGAAACCGTGTTGACCCATATTAAACAAATTATTTTTGACCAAATGGTTCATTATTTTCTTTTTTATTACCCTCTCATACACTTTCATAATATGTGATGTTAGACTAACAGGTCTATAATTGCTTGCCTCTAGTCTTGATCCACTTTTGAAGATAGGGGTTATATAAGCTAATTTATGTTTAACATATATCTCGCTCATATCTATACTCTGTCTTAGCAGTATTGCAAGTGGCTTCGCGATAGTGTTTGCAGTTTTTTTTAACAAAATCGCTGGAACTCCATCTGGTCCGGCTGCCGATCCATTTTTAATTTCGTTTATAGCCGTGACAATATCTGCTTCATTAATATCTATATCCGTTAGATATTCAACATTTTCTTCTCTCATTTCTGTTTCATTATTCTCATTCGCAATTCTTGGCGTGAACTCACTCTTATATTTTTCTGCTAATATGTTGCATATTTCCTTTTTTTCATTCGTTAGCCGTCCTTCAATTCTTAGAGGGCCTATTTCTATTCTCCTTTTATTCATCTTTTTTGCATAGGAGTAAAGTACTTTGGGGTTTCTTTTTATATTTTGAAGTGTCCTTTCTTCTAAGTCCCTTTTTTCATTTTCTTTCGACTGTATAATCTTTTGTTCTGCATTTTCTATCTTACATTTTATTTCCTTCTTTTTCCACACATTTTTTTCTTTTGCAAGATTTTTCTTCCACTTTTTAATTTTCTGAAATAAGATTCTTCTGTCTCTTGGTATGCACGTCTTTTGTTTATTGTTTTTTTTCGGTACATATTTTTCAACAATTTTCTCCAGTATTTTGTACAGTATATCCGTATTTACCTGTATATTATCACTTATAAATACATTTTTCCATTCTTTATTCAGTTCTTCATTTATTTCTGACCATTTTATATTCTTACTGTAAAAGTTATATTTTCCATATCCTTCCCAAAGTTTTGTGCTTTTATTAATTCTGTGATCACTTGCTTTGGAATGAACTATCAATTCTATGACATTGTGGTCTGAAATTCCCGTGTTATACACTATTATTTCTTTAACATAATTCACCTCATTCACAAATACTAGATCTAGGACATTTTCCTTTCTTGTTGGAATGTGGTTTATTTGTTGCATATTATGTTCTAATAGCATATCTTGAAGCTTTTCAAATTGCCTCTTATCTTCTGCGCTACTATTACTATCTTTTTCATATGTATACATACAACCACTTTCTTCTATCCGTTCTTTCCAATCCACGAAAGGAAAGTTAAAATCTCCGGATAGGAGTATATTCCAGTCTTTATGGTTTCTACATATATCATCTATTTTTTCTATTATTATGTCAAACTCCTTAGTGTTTGGGGGTCTGTAAACTACAATATTCATTAGTTTTTCAAATTCAAATTCTACCGCAATCAATTCACATTCTGTGTTGCTGTATTTTTCACATACTTTTCCTTGATTTATGTCTCTTCCATATATTGCGGTTCCCCCTTGATTCCTATTTTTTCTGTCTGATCTATAAGTTTGGAAACCCTTTATCTGGTCATCACTGCCAGTCTCTTGGGAATACCATGTTTCACTTATATTTAATATATCTATTTTTTCAATTTGGGTTAGTTCTTCTAAGAACTCTATTTTCCTTTTAGAGTTACTCGTGACTAAACCCTGTGCATTCATTACTATTATGGTTTGTGTTTCATCCCCATTATTTAATATTGGTAATAATATGGATTCTCCTATGCTTCCTTCCTGTTCTGATATGATGTTCTTTTCTTCATTTCCCGGAATTCTGCCATTAAAAAATCCAACTTTTCTATTATATTTGCTCTTTCGCCTTCATATTTATTTGTGTGTGTATACCTGCAACTGTCCCCATATCTGCACCAACCCCTGGCATTATAGATGCATTCTTTGTAGTTGGGCTCTAAATGTGCAGGTTTGGGTTGAAAGGCCTCATATCTTGGGGCTCTTGGTTCAAAGCGCGGTATATACACGGCCTGCTTTTTTGTTTCTTTTTTTGTTTCTTTTTTGCTTTCATTTTTCTTTTCAGTTTGCTGAGTTTTCTTACTTTCATTCATGGTTGCAGGATGCATATATCGACATTTTTTGTTGTAAATGCATCCTTTTCCTTCTTTTAGGTTTTTGCATATTTTTGGATGGAGACTCTGCATTCGTCTCCATATCCGTCTAAATACGCACATTTACCATATATTTCATAATTATGGCATATCTTTGGATGCTTGTAGTAGCATCTTTCGCCAAATTTGCAATTCCCTCTTTTCAGCATATTGCAGACTATATCCTTCTTTTCTATTTTTTCTTGTTCTTGCTCTTCCCTAAAATTATGTAGGTCCGGGTAGAGTCTCTTGGGTCTATTATTTGTTTCCATCTGGTAATTTATTTCTTCATAAGTATGTTGTTGGATGGCATCATAGGTTATATCAATGATTTCTTCTGCATCCTTACACATATCCTGTTCATTGTTCTCTTCTTCTTCTTTTTCTTCTTCTTCTTCTTCTGTTTCTTCTTCTTCCTCTTCTTTATCTTCAACTATTTGCAGATTTAGTCTCGACTTAATTATATTTTCTATCCAGACTAAGCATGTTGAGCAGAATACCTTTGTGTCTTTATTTTTTATTTTTTGCTGTATTTCAGCACATGTGGGATGTGTTGGGACATGACAGGCATCACATTTTCTAATCAATTGTTGAGGATTATTAATGGAATACCATATCTTACATGTATTACACCATTTTGGCATTCTTTTTCCCATTGCATCAATCAGCATATTCACCATATTGGACTTCTTATTGTTCTTTGATGGAATGTGTTGATTGATGTAGACTTTCTTTATAAGTCTCTTTAACACTTGGATTTTCTTTGGAATTTCTTCTATTATTTTGCTGATGTTTTCCGCAGATTTGCTCCAGTTTATTGGATCATATTGTTTCAATATGTCTGCGAATATTTTTCCGTCACATTGGTTGACGTTACTAGTGACCTCTGTTATCAGACGGTCGAGCTCCTGTTTCGCCAACTCATGGAATTTATTTTTGCCGAGTCCAGCGATGTCTCTCCAAGCCTTGCCCGTGTTGTACATAGCCATCTTGATTAGATTTTTAGTAATTCACAAGATAACTATTCTAAGCCGACGTTTTATCCCACTTCTCCGACCTCAAACTAATCACTGACTATTCACGAAAACTTGTAGCTATATTGCACTCGATAGCCTTTTGTTATCCGCGTTAAATCATGATATTTATAGGATCGCAAAAGTGTAATCACTAACCGGCACACAGATACAAAGCTTAAATAGCAATAAGTCTCCTTATGGCTGAAACATCATTTATAAGATTTTTATCATCTGTGAGGCAGAAAAATATGAGAATTCTTGACTTGAATATCAAAGGTACAGAATAAACATTTCGATACGAATATTTAACCATTCGCCTGTGCAATGGTTCCTGGATTGACATAAAAAGAAAATATTTTTAAGTAATTTCCTGCTTTACTGGATTACGCTAGACATTTTACGTTTCACCATGTCTTCTAATACCATACTTGAAAAGGTATTGTGCGGAACAATTCAGAGGTAATAGCATTAATATTTATGTATGCGTATCATGGATTTCCTATCAGAAAATATATCGTAATAATTTTTAAAATGGATGTCTTATCTGAAAGATAATTCATCATCTATATGTTTTTATTATTATTATTATCATTATTATTACTTGCTAAGCTACAACCTAGTTAGAAAAGCAGAATGCTATAAGCCCGAGGGAAAATAGCCTAGAGGGGGAAGGAAATAAGGAAACATCAAGAAAAGTAATTAACAATTAAAATAAAATACTTTAAGAACAGTAACAGTATTAGAATGAATACTTCATATATAAACTATAAAAACTTTAAAAAACAAGAGGAACAAAGGGAAGAGAAATAAGATAGACTAGTGTGCCCGAGTGTATCCTCAAGCAAGAAAACTTTACCCCAAGACAGTGACAGGCAATGGTACAGAGGCTATGGCACTGTCCAAGACCCGAGAACAATGGTTTGATTTTGGAATGTCCTTCTCCAAGAAGAGCTGCTTACCATAGCTAAAGAGTCTCTTCTATCCTTTCTAAGAGGAAAGTAGCCACTTAACAATTACCTTGCAGTAGTTAACCCCTAGAGCGAGAAAGAATTGTATGGTAATCTCAGTGTTGTCAGATAATGAGGACAAAGGAGAATATGTAAAGAATAGGCGAGACTATTCGGTGTATAGGAAAATGAGCAAAAGGAAAATGAGCTGTAACCAGAGAGAGGGATTCAAAGTAGTACTTTCTGGCCAGACAAAAAGGACCCAACTACTCTCAAGCGGTAGTACCTCAACGGGTGGCTGGCTGCTGAATAGCATTTGTCCCCCTTGTTCCAGATAATGAAGTTTACTTCGAAAATAATATTCAGTTGGAAATTGTATCATCAGATTGGAATATCTTTACCATAATCAAAAGCTATCTTTGAGTATTTGAACTTTATACATTCAATATTATTCCTAAGTTTATTTTTGTTTCCTGTTGTGTCATACATATTGTAGTGTTTGAATAATTTCAAGAGGTTTACGGTAATTTTATTTGCACACTTGGTTTTGATAAGAATGCTGTAAATATGCGATGGAGAACATGTCTGTTTAAACATTTAATTATTGCACCAGTTTTAGTGAGCTGAGGGGATTTTGTTCTTTATCTTAGATACTTTTAATTTACCTACAACCAATTTCTACTTATCAAAATTAGATATCATTATGATGTTAGTAACGGAAATACTTCTCATTAGTTTGCCACCCATATAAAACGTATCGCAACATACAAACAAGAACATTGTAAAATTAGATTTTAGCATAAACAACATTTAAAAACGACCAACCTTAATAAAAGATAAAAGTATGTTAAACATATTGAAAAAAATACCAACTGCAAACATGGTTGTATACAAGACGAATCTTCCAAGTATATCAACCTTGCCCTGATGAAACAGAATGAAATGTTACCATTGAGACGTAATGCCTAGCTAAGTTCTATCCAAGTGGCCTTTCCTCAGCTGCAACATGGTTCCATCGCAATAAATTAAGGGTCCCAATTGCTAGGCGCTACTTCCGGCTTTCCATTAGAGCTGACAGGTTGCTGTGGAGCGGCTGCCTCTCTATCTCACACGTCAGTTCTTATTTTGGGATGCAATCCCTTGTCTTTGGTCCATAGAACGCCCTTAGGATCGGATACTCCCTGGCTCTTCGGACAGGGCAAATCTTAAAATGATAAGCAGGGTACTGGCATTTGTCTTAGGGGTACCTATGTTCCTCGTTGTAGGTTCTTTTATATTCAGTTTGAGCACTCAAGTGTACAGTTTGATTACCAAAGGCAGAAGAAAGTATTTTCTTTCGAGTTTGTAAATATTATTTCAAGTCACGAAGCCGAGTAGTGAAACATAAAAATTAGGATATAATTATCATAAAATATCTCGGATAAACATAGAATATCATACATAAATAATGTTATGTGGAGTGGAGTAAAATTATAATATAAACTTGTGTTATGATTCTAGGATTATATATTAGGAATTAAATAGCAGAGGAACTAAAAATAGAGCTTTACAGTAGATATGAAAGAGAACGAGTGAGGCAGAAGCACCAACTCCGTTATTTTTAAAAATCCCTTTACTCTAAAAGTATTTCTGTCGTCCTTTTCTATCATTATATTACAAGCTAGCATTCAAATCTCTACCTTAAAGATTCATTGATATCATGTTTTATGTCATGGTATGTGAAAAAGTTCCACAAGTATATATTTTTTATTTTTATTTTGGTCATCGTGAGATGATGCAATTCATTTTTTGCAAACTGTCGCTAATTTTCAGTATGCCTTGTTTAAACTATCTTGAAC
Source organism: Palaemon carinicauda (assembly GCF_036898095.1). Taxonomy (NCBI): domain Eukaryota; kingdom Metazoa; phylum Arthropoda; class Malacostraca; order Decapoda; family Palaemonidae; genus Palaemon; species Palaemon carinicauda. Next base: position 41,365,672 of record NC_090739.1, on the reverse strand, counting down.
AGAAAATCCGGGATTTTCACACTTTGGCAAGTTTTCATCATAAAAAAAAATTGGACCAACATCACTGTTCATTGTTTTGTCAAGGAATCTGCGCTATTTGTTTCAGCATTCGCATATCGTTCAGCGAAGTTTTTTTTTTTTTTTTTGCCTGTTCTAGCTTTGTATATAAAAATCTGCCAACAATAAGTAAATTTCCTATAAACAAGACCATCGAGTTTGAATATTTCATAAAGATGCCTGGCAACCTACGACTTCATCTAGCTAGTCACAGCTACAGTAATTTTGTATCATTCATTTAAAAAGTATAACATAAAATTGGGTAAACAGTTTGTTTCATGTAGCATGGACATTTGTTCTGTATTGCAAACTAGTTGATAAAGAACAGACTTTTCACGAAATAAAAGAACCACAAATTATAAGAGGCAATCAGCTACAAATACGATATTCATCAATAGAACAATAAAATGGTAAAAGAATCCTCCTTCCCACTTTTCTTTTCCCTTTATATGAATGAATCGTGACCATAATCAGGGAACACCTGACTGAGCAAGAAAATCGGTCTCCCCTTCCCTGCAATATCGTTCCACTGCAATGAATTACGGGTTTCAATTGCTAGGCGAGGCTTCCAGCTTTGTATTACGGTGGACAGGTCGATGTTGAAGTGGCCGTCTCCCTATCTCACACGTCAGTTCCTGTTTCAGGATAGAATCCCGAGTCTTAGGACCTCAACGCTCACTAAGAAACTGATTCTCATCCCGCCCTCAGACGGGATAAATCTTTTTAGGGAAAGAACGCCACCGGTGTTGTTTTTTCGACTCTAATTTAGATAATCCAAAATGCATATGTTTGGTTACCTAATTGAATACATACTTTTTCTTAATGCAGTCACCTCCAGAGAAAGAAATCATCTAAAATTCTGATTTAAATTATATTGATTGAAAAGTAATTATCACATTTAGCAAATGATATGTGATTTGATATGGCCCCAAAATATTTTGTGCTTTCTCCCCGTCCTCCTAAAAAATCGTTATTTCCTTCTATGGTTTCACATGATATAAATTGTATTTGAATGAAGAATTAGTGATAAATCCATATAATGCGCGTGTGGTTGAGTACAGAATTCGCGATATCCGTGTTTATTTTCCTCATATATAATAGCTTTTTTCCATTCATATTCTCCAGTTAATTGTTATAGGGGGAACCTAGAAGATAATTTCTTACGATGACCAAGTAGCTTAACGGCTAAAAAAAAAAAAAAAAAAAAAAAAAAAAAAAAAAAAAAAAGTGAGTTTCGATTCAACAATTTATGCATCTTGTAAGACACATTTTAAAACCGTATTACGTAAAATCTTTCTAATTATCATCAATGATAGTTTTCATAATGACTAATTTGTACGCTGCTCTCAATTCGAATATGTGCAAGTTTATAATACTGAAATCATTCAACTATTAATTTCATTTATTTGAAGCAACTTCTAAGATATGTTTTTATTATTCTGTTTTCTTATCTAACATTACCTCCAAGTTATATATAACCATCCTCACCAAGGTATTAAGATACGCTAAATCGAAAAAGAAGATGATAATTAATACAAAAGTTCAAAGAGCCCAAACTACTCTCTATCTTCCTTTCATGTTACAGGACGGAACGTTTTCAGTGACAAGATATCCAACTAAACACTACAGAAGTGGCCTTTCCTCCCTTGAACTATCGTGCCATTACAACTTAAGAGTTTCGATTGCCAGCGTGGTTTCCAGACTTTCATTATGGTCAACAGGATGATGTTGAAGCGGACCCTGTCTATATCTCACGTTAAACGTTTAACGGTTCAAAGGCCGCTTATGAATGGCAGAGCCAGTGACATTGCCTTATCAAGCAAGACAATGCCCTACAGACTGACCATATTACATATGATCAGCGCCCAAGCCCCCTCTTTAGCCAAGCTAGGACCAAGGAGGGCCAGGCAATGGCTGCTGATGGCTCAGCAGGTAGACCTATAGGCTATCCCCAAACCCCCAATCCTTACCTGACAAGGATGGTGAAGTTGTAGCGACTAAAGGAACTAACGAGTTTAGGCGGGACTCGAAACCCAGTCTGGCAATCACCAGGCATGGACGTTACCATCCTGTCCTAATCTTGGCCTCTGACACCTACTTCGAAAGGAGTGAAATTGATCTTAGAAGGTATCTTCTACTTAATTCTCTTTCGAGCATTTAATCAGGACGTGTGTGTCATTGCACTATATTTTGTTTATTTTGCATATTAATCGAGACAAACGTTTTGTTAAACACTATAAAGATACGATGTATTACACCCATATCTATTGATTTTTTAAGTCAATAAAAGGCCATTCAAATACAAGAAGAGGATTATATAACGTTATAGAACTCTATACCCATAAACTGTTTATAAAAAAAAAAAAAAAAAAAAAAAAAAAAAAATTTTACTTCAGTATGTCATACGTTTCTTCACAGTAAAATCGAAAAAAAAAAATTGAATTGAGTTATAATTTTGTCTTTATGAGCCACAGACTATAGTATTCATCTTTATTTCATTTTCATGGCTCACTGGAATGATGAAGGTTAATGAACCCTCTTGTAGGTTTGTCATGATTTACATACCTGTTGCAGCAATACGGAATATCTCAATTCGCAAGGTTCAGCTCTCCTTCATTGTATTTTTCTTCCACACTGCTTACACATGCGAAAAAAAGAAATCCGCATGCTCAGAGACCTCGAATGTTTGTGTGTAAAACCACATACGCCTCTCACATCACTTTGAAATGTAGCGTAAGCGATGGCATCTCGCTTATTTCAGTTGCTACCAATTAGGTTGCCAGGATGGGACCGCTCATTTTCTAAGGAGTGTTTACAAAGACTAAATTTCTCCCACATGATGCTCACCTACTCCAAATTTATCTGATTTTTTTTTTTTTTTTTTTTTTTTTTTTTTTTTACAAACCAGCAAATGTGATTGGTTGATAAAATAGGAAGCGATAAGGTTAATGGCCAAATAAAGAACGGTTGTTGGTTGGAAAGATATCAAAGGTAGCTTTTTTCCCCGGTTTCGCTGCTTCACTAAGTTCGCTCTTTCGATCATTGCTTCGTAACATATCTTCTATTATAAGTAATTGGCAAAAACAATTCATAAATATTCAACAAAAGACATCTTTGTTACATTGTGAAAGACATTAACTAAGATAGAAATAGATCGTAATACACCTACTGTACGCAACCACAGACAGGCTGACACAGATAGATAGATAAATAGATAGAGAGAGGACACTGGCCTTTGCATGACAGACGTATTCAAATCAGGATTTCCTCAGTCTTGTGTAGTTTATCCTCTTCA
>NC_090739.1:41342320-41349820 GCF_036898095.1 Palaemon carinicauda | reverse complement strand
TATCATAGATGTATAGAGTTGCTTTACCATTGGTACACTTGCACCCTCAGAGCCACATGCTACTTTCCAAAGAAGGCGCAATCTCATAGCTGAAGCCTGAACTATTCTCTTAACTTCATACAATTTATGACACCTGTTACTGAGTAGGACACCCATTTACTTGTACTGGGCTACCTTCTCTATTCTTTGCCCTTCTATGTGCAGTATCAAGGGGTTGCATGTGCCCCTTGCTATCATCTTTGTTTTTTCAAGTGATATGACTAATCTTATGCTGTTACATAATGATGTGCAAGCCCTAATTGCCCTTTTTATTCTCTTATCTGTGCTAGCCTGTACCACTATGTCATCTGCATATATGGTTATTATGATTCCTGGTATATAATTTTCCCGAGTACATTCATTAGAATATTAAAAGTAGGTGATAGAACACCTCCCTGAGGGGTACCCAATTCCACTTTTTCCCCATCTTGATTGTACGCCTTCAAAGTAGACACAACTGACTATCTGTTAGGTAGTCCATTATAAGCTGTAGGAGTCTTCCTTCTATCATTTCTGCTAGCTCAGTCAAAATAATCATATGGCTAGCCCTATCAAAGGCCCCCTTTAAATCTATGAACACTGTGTATTTTAATCCTAAGGCTGCACTTACTCTATGAATACAGTGGTGTGTGCTCCACCCAGGTATGTAGCCATATAAATTCTTTGACAGCTTTTTCCTAATAAAGAAATTGAGCCTGTTTAGTAACTTTCTTTCAAATACCTTGCACAGACATGATGTTAATGAAATGGATCGAAATTCACCTGGCTTTCCTGGTTTTGGTACTGGTATTATGAGGGACTTCTTCTATGCTTTGGGTATGGGCTGCCCTGACCATATCATGTTGTAAAGTTTCAGAACTGGATTTCCACTCACTGTTGTGAGGAACCTGATAGCATTATATGTAATCCCATCTAATCCGGGTGCAGTAGACTTCCCACTCCTTAAAGTTTCCTGCAGCTCTTGTTCTGTGAAGGGTTTGTCATCACACTTCCCTATCTTCTTGAGCGCTTCTCTTAACTTCTTTATTTTCTTCCTTATCCTTTTCTCAATTGCCATTCTAACCTTGATAGGTAATGAATCATTGCTTGCATCAGATGCCCACTTTGTCATAAGTTCATTTGCTCTTTCTCTCGGATTCGGATGGAGTGGTTCTCTGATTTTCTTCCCTTGGGCTATCCTCACTCACCTTGCGACCTCACAAGGAGGTGTTTTTTCATTGATGCCTTGCATAAACTTAATCCAGTACTTCTCTCTTGAGTTCTTTTTAACGTCTTGTACTTGTTTCTCTAGTCTTCTATATATTGTTAGGTTTTCTGGGCTGGGTTTATTCATCCACTTCTTCTTTGCCTTGCTATACTGCCTGTTTATGCTCTTCACTGCATCATCTGCATTATACCAGCTTGTTAGTGGCTTTTGTGGTTCTCTTCTCTGCTGATGTGTGCGCTCTAGCACTTCCTCTTCTAGCCTTTTTATAAGATCCTCATTATACTGGTCACTGCTTTTGGCTTCATAGCCATCACGCCAAACATTCATACTTTTTCTGATGCTGTCTTCCCATTTTTTTGGTAAGTTGATTTTCTTTCGTGGTGTAATCTTTCTTTTAAAGGTTTTGTTCAGTACAATCTCTGCATAGATGCCAAAGTGGTCTGATGTTAGGGTATCGACTATCTCACAGCTGTGTTGCAGATCTGTATCTCCAACTATACAGATGTAGTCAAGCTTGTTTCCTTTAATATGTGTTGGTTCTGCATCATTTAGAATTCTTATATTGTTTTCTCTGCTCATGAGGTACTTGTATATATGTATGCCATTTACATTCCTCCTCCCTGTTGCAGAGCCTAATTTTGGATGTACTGCATTAAGATCACCCACTATCAGCAAGGGATTATCTTGTGCTAGTAGGTTATTACTATCAATGTCCAGGGCCTGTGCTGGGGAATATGGATTGCACACGCGGAATAGCTGCTTTCCACCTTCATCATGTATTCCTATGGTAAGGCAGTCTGTGTTTGCACCTAATATCGGGTTTGCGCCTTTTTTTACAGCTAGGTTCTTTCTGTAGTATGTTATTAGCCCTCTACTCATTATTGTTCTGCCATCAGTCCTGTTGGCTTGGACACTATCTTTTGAGACAAAGTGATACCATGGAATGGCTATATAATCTGTGGGCATGTGCTTCGTTTCCTGCAGACATATGATGTCCACCAGATTTTCAAGAGCAAATTGTTGCACTTCAATTAGTCTATTTGCCAGCCTGTTTGTATTCCAACTACAGATCTTGAGAAGGTCCATCTTGATCATTCTCAGAGTTAGTATCTTTTATCATCTCTCTAATTAATTCTCTCATCTCCATACTACTCCATACTACTTCTGTGGGCAGCTACTGCCACTTTTGTTATCATTGCTGGTGTTTCAGAGCTATTTTCTTGATATACTTTTGTGAGTAATTCATTGATCTTTTTAGCTGATATGTCCCTTGGCAATGCTATTTTCATGTGAATGTTGTCACAGTTGATAGAGGCGACATCTGTCTTGTAGCCTGAGTAGTCTAAGACATCCTTACTGCTTGAGTTACCATCTGCAATCGCTGGTTTGTTCCTCCATGTTGTAAAATCTTGCCGTAGCTCGTTAATTTCCTGTTGTAGCTTCGTATTTTCCTCTCTTAGTTTTTCGTTTTCTACTGTCAGTTGCTTAATCTCTTATTTGTCTTCATCTGCCTGTGGATTCTTCATTGGTGCCTTTTCCTTTTCTGATACCAGTTTATCTAGTATTTTGCTCTGCCCTACAAGGTGTTCACTCAAGATTTGTATAGTTGCTCTGAGACTTTCATTTTCTCTTCTGGCTGTCTCTATATAGTCATTGAGCCTGGTTTGGATGTTGTAGCTGCAAAGGTAAAAAAAAATGTTCTACTCAACTCGAGGCATATCCCGTATGCAGGGATAAGGACGAACACTTTTGAAAACTACCTCTTCAGGCACCACATGTATGTGTGCCTGATGATGTTCAGACACTGCGCCATTAATAATGCTTTGTATCACAACTGTTAGATTTAACCATCTTTACTCGGTACGGACCCAAATACGCTGGCTCTAGTTTGTGTTTCCTAGGTTGTAATCGTTTCAAATAGACACGATCGCCCACAAATACTTTTACCGGTGCGGTTTTGAATCTACCATCATACTTTGAGCTGTGTTTTCCATTAGCACTTTTCCAAAACCTTTCAGTGGTGTTCATTACTCTCCTCAATTGATTTAACAAATATACATGGTATTGCTCAGTTGAATAATTTGGAAATTGTTGCGAATTAATCAGTATCGCATATGGTAACATAGGATCCTGTCCATACACTAAAAAGGAAGGCATTTCCCTGAGCGAAGCATTATATGCAATGTTCAAAGCTAGCTCAGCTGTAGGAAGCATGGCGTGCCAATGAAAGGGGTCATCAGCCACTAAATAATGTAAAATTTGCACTACTTCCCTATTATGCGATTCCACTAAGCGATTTGCTGAAGGCCTATATGCGGTCACTGAAAAGTGTTCAATTTTCATCAAGTCCGTGACCGATTTCACCACCTTATTTATAAACTCGAGACCATTATTACTTATCAAAATTTTCGGGCAACCAAACCTGGTAATGAAAGAGCACAGTGCCTGGGATAATGAATTTGCCTATTTAACAAACATTACGTAAGTATGAGTGTATCGAGTGAATGCATCCACAAATACACATGTATACTTATGTTGTGTTAAACCAGTAGGAAATGGTCCCACCACATCTACATGCACTCTATAAAATTTAATAGGAATCACAGGCCACTTTCTGGCTTCCGGTACAGTGTTTTTATGTTCTTTGAAACAGTTACAAGCATGACAATCTTTTATATAATTCTCTATAGATTTTTTCATTCCTAACCAAAAGAAGGATTCACGTGCTCTCCTTAATGTTCTATCAATTCCTAAATGCCTTGCATACGGACTTGCATGTACAATGTGGATGGCTCGATTAATTAGAGGGAGGAAGAACTACCCCTGCACAAAATTCCCCTCCCTTCTTCTCGTAAGCACAATATAATATATCATTTCTATAAAAAAAAAAATTCTAACGAGGCACATTCAGGAATGACTGATAACTCTCTGATTCCCCTTTATTCACTTCTCGCACTCATTCCATCCATTCCTCTCTTTTCTGTACCTCTTGGAATTCTTGTATGTCCCAACCTCCCAAGTCAATCAAACCTGCATCATCAGGGCATTCATTCTGGACACCCTTGGTCATGTCCTCGGCCACCCACATACACTCACCTTCGCCGCTCTTATCTCTCTCTCTCTCTCTCTCTCTCTCTCTCTCTCTCTCTCTCTCTCTCTCTCTCTCCTCTCCCCGCTCGTGTATTCTGAATGTTCATCGGGAGGATTCACATCCCGTTCTCTATTTTCTCTATTTTGAAGGGGGCTTCAATATTTTGGTTACGTTCTTCATTACTCTTTTGGGCCCTAATTGTTAGTCCTATTACTGCACTTCCAGAGAGAGCATCAGCTACCTTGTTAGCCTTACCTTCTATTTGGTGAAAACCCTTTATATTAAACTAACAATTTCTCAATCTATCTCGCTTGTCAAGGGGTCAAATCATTTTTATAATACAAATCACGTAAGGGGTGATGATCACTTTGCAACTCAATCAACTGACTTAATAAAGAGAACCGATGCCTCTCAAGAACCCAAAGAATATCCAAAGCCTCTCGATCGGATGTACTATTATAATTCTTTTCTGCCTCTTTTAATTCCAGGGATGCAAAACAAATGAGGGTCACTCTCTGCATTTATCATCTCGTTGAGAAACTACGCCACCAATAGCTACGCTACTCGCATCTGTTGTCACTAAAAACTGGCGATCAAATCTAGGATATGCAAGTAATTCATTGCTAGTTAAGGCAGCTTTCAAATGGTTAAAGGCCCTTTCTTCTTCCACTCCCCAATTTATTACTTTTTGTTTCTTTAAAGCATCTAAGGGTCTCGCTATTTATCAAAAACCTCTTATGAATTTACGGTAATACCCAGCAAGCCCAAGGAACCCAGCTACTTCCTTAGAGTTACGTGGCCTGGGGAAATCTCTAATATCCGCTACTTTACTGAGGCAGGGTTTGATACCTTCTGGGGTTATTATGTGACATAAAAATTCGACCTTTTTAAAGAAAAATTTTGCATTTTGACAAATTTATTTTCATACCATTACGTCGCAATGCTTCTAAGACTTTACAAATACTATTATTATGTTCTTTGGCCGTTTTCCCTGTAATTATGATATTGTCTAAATAAACAAGAACATTATGGCCAATTAAAGGAGACAAAACCGCCATCATTACTCTAGAGAAATGGCTTGGAGCATTTTTAACACCGAAAGGAAGAAAATTAAACTGAAATAATTGATCGTTTGCTATAAATGCCGTTTTACATTTACTATCTTCCTGAATGGGTATTTGATAGTATCCAGATTTTAAATTAACAGTTGTAAAATGTTTACTATCCCGTACCTTAACAAGTAATTCTTCGATCGAGGACAATAGAAATGCATTATCTTTAGTGACTGCATAGAACTTCCTATAATCAACACACAATCTTACCGAGCCATACTTTTTCCTAACAGCTACAATTGAAGAAGCCCAGGGGGATTTACTCTCCTCGATTATCCCTTGTTCCCTCAATTTATTAATTTCCCTTTCTATATCTCCTTGGAAATGAATGGGTACCTTATAAGGCCTTGACCTGATCAGCTCTGCCTGCCCAGTTTCAATGCTAAAGGGAAATCGATCAATCCTTCCGGGTGGATCATCACCAATTCCAATTACATCGGAATAATTATTGACAATGTCACTAACTACAGGTTGATATTCTGACGGACATAGTTTTCGCCCTTGCATAATCAAATTCTGAGTGCGTTCGTCTGTGCGAGCCGGATTTGTGGCTCCCATCATCCCATTATTAGATATTTCACATAATTAATTCACACATAGAATCACATCCTAATACAACTCTTTTACTTGACACATTAACTATCGTTATAACATCTCTGTCCTCTTTTATTTCCGATAAGCCCTCTAAAGTCATAAGGGCCCAATTGTCATGGGGTCTAACAACAACCTTGGTTCCTTCCGGAAGAGGGCAACACGGGGTCACTGATATGCTCGTAAGTGTCTGGGGAGACAACAGTTCTCTCTCAGGTACAGCTGTTGCCTTACTTAAATGTCTCTTCGAGTCCGCATAAGCATTTACTCTTTCATGACTTTCTATCGGGAAAATATACCCTCCTGCATTTACTGTTATTGTTATCTTTTCCCCAAAAAATGCATATTTGATTACATGAAATGAAATCTATTCCTAAGATAGCCTCGATTCCTGGAATTCCCAAGGTGAGCAAGACAAAAAAATCATGTGTAAACTTCACAAGTCCCACCTTAATGTTGACGATCGCTGTATGTTTATGAGTAGTTTATTCTTTTCTGGTGTGTCGAGGACGATGGATGCCGCTGACTGTAGTGGGTTTGAGGAGAATCTTTTTTCAATCAGTGAAACGCTGTCTCCTGTGTCGATCAGCGCTCTAATGGATTTATCTGGCAGGTCAATCCAAACTGCTAACATTTCTAGCCGTCCATTATGAGATATGGAGCTCGGGCCAATGACCTCAGCTGCAATGCCGCTGCTCCCTAGTACTGCGGGGGTGAGGTCGGGGGTAACGATGGAGGTCCCAGTGCCTGCTCAACTCCATCGTTGATGGGAGCACTGCCTTGGCTACTACTTGTGATGTCATGCAATGGGGGGGGGGGGTAATTGAACTCCCTCGTCTCCCCTTACCTCAGTTTCTTTTTCCTCGGATGTTGGGCGGGGGGAGGTGTGCGTGTGCCACAGCCTGCCTGCCATCGGCGTTTTTTGCTGGGCACTCCTGAGATAGATGACCATAGGCCCGACAAGTGTAACAGCGGGGGGGATCCTTGGGTGGGGCACTCCACTAGTCGGTGCCCCTCTCCCCCACACTGCCAGCATCTGAAGACTGTTAACCTGCTGACTGCGTTCTCCCCTACCCCGCTTTGGGGGTTGAGTGCCTCTCATGGCCACCAAATTCTCGGAATCGGGCCCATTATTCCCAGTCATTTCTTCTTCTGGCAAACTGTCTAAAATGTTTTGTATCGTGCTCACTACATCTGCTAACGAGCGATTGTCATCGAACAAATAATGACATAAATACAGGTTTGCTAATCTGCGATTATGTTTACGGGCAATTGCTTTTTTATCATCTATTGGGAGATTGGCACTCCAGGTAGCAAACGAATCGCAATCCCGAAAAATGGGAGTTGCAGAACTAAGAACAGATTCACCTTCCCGAATTTTGGGTTTGTAATTTTCTTTTATGTCTCCCTTTCTCGCATCAGGCAAGGCATATTCCTCAATTAAACGTCGTTTTATTTCA
>NC_090739.1:41329820-41337320 GCF_036898095.1 Palaemon carinicauda | reverse complement strand
TTTTGAGCTCATGTATGGGCCTATGTCATGTAGAAAGGTACTATAATCACCATATATGTTACACAAGAAAAGAAGCAAATCCTCCTTGATCTAAATTATCTTATAATCAATATGCAATAGCTATTTTGTAAGAAAAAATTACTCGGCGGAAGAGAAACATGAACATAAAGAAATCCAAAGTTATGTTATTTGCCAACAGTTTTTTCTCGAGATTATATTTTTTTCAATAACTGCACTTAAAGTTAACAATTACAGTCACTATATCGGGCAAATAGATTAGTACCATTTTTTTTTTTTTAGTTTCGGTGATTATGCATGGGAAATTAATATAAATGTGTGTGTATGACTGCACTGTTAAAAATTTGCCGTAAAACACAGTAAAAATCCTGGAATATATGTTGCTAAGCATTTATAGTTTTAGAAACGGATATATTGACGTAATAACAAAGTAGGGTTAAATTACGGTCGCTCCTATTTTACTGAAATATGGCTGAGAACAATATATTTTTACGGAGAATTTCCGATTAAAATTAAGATTTTTTTAAAGAGAGAGAGAGAGAGAGAGAGAGAGAGAGAGAGAGAGAGAGAGAGAGAGAGAGAGAGAGAGAGAGAGAGATTAGTTTTAATTCCTTATAAAAATGTGATCTTCAGCATATTCGTCATCTAAAAATGATGTCATTCGCAAAAATATAAATAAAAAAAAATCAAATAAAAATCATCGCTATCGGCTAATTACATGGTTACCTGTAAAGCAGACTTAACAGCAATATGGAATATTAAAAGTAGTGTGTTCGAAATATCCCTCATGATATTCGTAAAAAGCAGTCATTGGTTAGCAAGATGTTACATCATGAAATGAATCTTTAAATATACGGATGTAGTAAACAGGGCGCAATTTCTTATTTTATTTTTTACTCATAAGACTAGAAACATTGTTAAAATTACGACTCGGCTTCTTGCCATGCCAACATAATTAAACGCAATTTGAACTTTGGCTTTTGCTCTTTTTAAAATCTGTCTCCGAGTTCCAGCACGGGGAATTTGTCAAAAGGCAATTTACTATTTTGATTCAATTATTAATGATATACTAGTTGCACTGTGGAGTATCTATTGGCAGGGGAGGGAATTTGAAGTGCTGTCACGACTGAGTGGCATCTAGAGATAGACTTTAATGATTTCTTTGTCCGGAATATTGAAGTCTGAATCAATCACTAACACCAAGGAATGAATAGCAGCAATCAATATGGACAAGAAAGGAAACTGGAACTAATTGATGGAAAGGAATGCACACTGAGATACGCTCATTCAGCAAATCTCAGAATGAGTAAATTTCAGGCAAGTCTTTGGACATCTTAAGAAATTATAGTTTTTAGATGAGGGGCAGACATTATGTAGGATTCAGTATTGTTACCATTTTCATAATCCTCCAAATATTTCTTTATCATAGCTCTTTTATTCCTGGAATTTATTCTACATTAATTACCATGGTCCTCAAACAAACAACTTTGGAAATTACGTGCATTGTTCTATCGACAGTGTCATCGGTTGTCTAAATGTTTACATAACTCCATTATTTTACGTAATCTTATTTGCATTACAATGGAATACATCGTCCTACCACCATCTATTTCAATCGTACCCAAAAACATTGTTAAGTAATTGAATTAACCTAGTTTATTTTTATTTAATTTCTCTTCCTATCTAATTGATACTTTTTACGTTCCAGTTTTATTTCAACCATCCTCACAATCTAATATTCATAATAATACTCTGTTTGAATATTATTTCTGTTTTATTTAGCAAGTGATGCCATAGAGCTGATTTTGTAGGTTCCTTTCAATATTTGTACCGGAAAATTAATGAAAAAAAAAAGCAGGATACCAATAAACGAAACTCCTTCATGACCTTAATTATAAAAACCTTTTATGGTTCACTATTCATTTTGTAAATCAGTATGCACGGTCATTTCGCATTAATTGAATTTAGGGAATAGTGTTATCACTTCAAAACAACATCCTCGTAGTTATATTTCCCTCATAATATGTGAGGGAATGGTATATAATAAGCAGTTAACCGTTAGAACAATTAATTTGATAAAATACCTGATAAAAACTTAATAAACAAGAAAACCTACATATGAAGAAAAAAGAGAAAAGTACAAATCTTACCGAAGAAGCTACGACACACGCATTTTATTCCAAATCTATTTTCTTCTTTTATGCCATATTTATTTAGGTTCCTCAGACGGTAGACAATAGTATGAAGCTCTGCTACGGTTTGAAATTATATATGAGAAGAGAAAATAACTACGAAAAAATCAAAACAAGATTATCCATATCCTTTAAAGTAATCAATAACGTAATGATACCTCAAAAGAAATCAAGATAATAATAAGAGAAATAACTACCTCTTGAAATGAACATTTCAAATAAATAAGTGTCCAAGAAACTGAAGACGCGATATTCCCGCGTGAAGAACAAAACAGCAGTGACCGCAGCAAATCCTTTAAATAATCTTGGCTGAACCAATTGTGTAGTAACACTCCTACAATAGTCCCTTTATGAGCCTATCCAAAAGGCTCATAAGCCAGGCGTCCAACCACTGCACACAATACACTATTCACACCTAATTTTCTATGCTCTCTTGGGGTTCTCGGATACCTTGTCCTTTTATTTTTAATGTCTTCCAGTTTATCTTATCTTTCCAAACCTTTCTACGCATTCCTCTCATCCTACAATCTACCCTATCTCAATCATACATTCTTTTCAGTAATCTACTGTCATCCATTATTTCACAAGGAAGTAAACACCACGACTTATTGGAAAGAAGTTGTGGTGTATATTGATTGTTTTGTGTTACCATAGAAAGTAACTAAGAAAGCTATTACTTTCTTTAAAAAATAGCAATGATATAAAAATGGTCTTAACCACATTACGTGATGAACCACTGCATTATTATTTATTTAACCCACAACAACAGCAACAAAATTAATTTCATGATGTTTGACGAAATTTATTGTCGAAACTGTTCCATTAGCTATTTTTCTTTGAAGAAATGTCTTCCAGAAATCCTCGTTCCATGACCCATACCAGATTCCTTAACCTGACCAAACCATAATAACCTCGCTAAATAAACTCCTTTCACTGTCCTGCCTTTAACTAATCTGTATAACATCCGGGAAATTCCCAAGTTCGAGCAAACTGGACCTATCACCCAAACCTAAGAGCAATAAGTGCAAAACTATTCAGACCTTATATAATCAAAGTTCGATAGTTCTTGGTGTTTACGCGAGAGAATTTACAACTACCCTTAGATAATTAATTGCCATCGACGGCCATCATATTATCATCGGTGAGGTTTGAGAGCTTGTATTTGACTTCCGAAGTCCCTCCATCAGCAGCTAGATAATTGGCTGCTCAACAAAGCTTCTAATACAATACCAGCCTTGGCCCAGATATATGATTAATAGAGTTGGCCGCTGCCTTTGTCTCACCACGCTAACCAACACTTTGGTTAGGATATTACTGAATATGCTCTATCTCTCTCTCTCTCTCTCTCTCTCTCTCTCTCTCTCTCTCTCTCTCTCTCTCTCTCTCTCTCTCTTCGTCTTTTATCTGTTTCGGTTTTTGCCTGTTCATTAAGGCCTCTTGAACTTTCATATTATCTCTCCCATGCTTTGTTGTTCCATAAATAGGAATAAAGAGTTAAATTTCGAGATATATATATATATATACATATATATATATATATATATATATATATATATATATATATATATATATATATATATATATATACATATATATATATATACACACACATATATATGTATGTATGTATGTATGTATGTATACATATATATATATATGTGTGTGTGTGTACATATATATATATATATATATATATATATATATATATATATATATATATATATATGTGTGTGTGTGTGTGTGTGTGTATTCATATATATATATATATATATATATATATATATATATATATGTGTGTGTGTGTGTGTGTGTGTGTATTCATATATATATATATATATATATATATATATATATATATATATATATATATATATATATATATATATATATATATATATATATATATATATATATATATATTTACAATATCCTAAATGACATGTACTTATTTTACACAACATTTAAATTTATCTTTAAAATTCGAGTGTCTTTAAAAACGCTGAAATAGAGTTATGAATATCCTGCAACTCCTAAAAAATATATCTACGCCACTTAAAAGAAAATATGGAGATTAAATATTACGCTGCAAAAACCTTAATTATTTTTTAAAGTTGAAACTTGTGGCTGTCAACGCTTTTAAACAGTTAAATACTCAATTAAAAAGATAATCATACCCATAAGATAAATTCAACAAATTGATCTTTAATTTTTCTAAGTATAGATTTCCAGTTTAGCTCTTTTTCCTCTTTTCTTTTTTTGTTTTCAAGTGTTCAATTAGTACTAATTGCTTGTTTGATGTTTTCTATAACACTACTCTTCAAAAGGTAGATAAGTTTTCAACGACTTTATTGATTGATCAATGAATAGTATATTCTCATTCTTTAATCCTTTGCTATTCTTTTAATGGTACGGAGAAAACTAAGGGAAAATAAAAGATGAGATAAAGATGACAGAGCTTCACGGCTGATGAAGTACAGTTTAGATTAAAAATTAAATGTTTTTTATCTGGTTATTTCTCAGAAATACTGTGCGCTAAATCAACTCAAAAAGTAGAACTTCGTTTTACGACCATCTATTATAAATTCTTTTATGGTGAAGTTATCGACTACCAGTTTTGTGGAATTAACTTTTTTAACCTGAAATTATACTTAAAAATATCTCACAACTACACACAAATATACTTAACGTACTTCCACAAACACGTTTAAAGGTTTAACGAGGACTCATGAATGGCAAAGGCAAGGGTCAGGACAATACAATGGATTGACCACGTATACATACTGTATGATTAGCGTCCAAGCCCACTCGCCATCAAGCTAGGAGTGGGGAGGACCAGGCAATGACTACTGATGAGTCAGCAAGTTGACCTATAGGTTCCCCCAAACGCCCCATCCCTATAGTCCATTTCTTTTAGCGAGTCATATTTGCACCGACTCGCAACGGTGCCGTTTTAGCTCGGAAAAGTTCCCTGGTCGCTGATTGGTTAGAATTATCTTGTCCAACCAATCAGCGATCAGGAAACTTTTCCGAGCTAAAAGGGCACCACTGCGAGTCGGTGCAAATAGGACTCGATGAAAGAAATGGACTTTAGCTCACAGGGATAGTGACGTTGCTGACACTACTAGAAACTATCGAGCTTGAGCGGGTCTCTAACTCTCGTCCTACAGAATGCCATAAAGGGACGTTTCTTATAGGCTATCTTAGAAAAAGAGTATTCATGTGAATACAATGCAAATTTCAATGTTCTCTCAACGATTTAAGAATTCTTAAGACAATCATCACATGTCCTATTCTTAATATATTATATTTGCTTTTGAATAAATTCGACCCTTGAACATTCAGAATTAATCTTATTGGTTTCATTCCTGGATATAGATTTTTTTTTTTTCACCCATGAACTAGTTCGTGATACCAATCTTAAGAGTTAATATAAAAATTCAAGAATATACAAAAAGGCGAGCAAAATTTCCCATAAAGTTTTGAAGAATTCAAAATTAAATATAAACAACTTTACTGAGGAAATTAATAACGCTGTTTGATTGCTCCATCCACGAATAGAAATGTTGAGAAATTTTATCCGAGACATATCATTCACTTTATTTTAGCCTGGTAAGAGAAAGTGGAGTGACATGTTGAAATATATAAGACTAAACAAGTAAAATGGGGATCTGTAACAGAAATATCTATAAAAACATTAAGCAATTTTGACAACGAACAGCTCATACTACATCACAATTTTACCAATCACATCACGTTTCATTTAACGCTTTTAGATCAGTTCCATTGCTTAAGTTTTTTTTTTTTTTTTTCGTTAAAGCCATTACAAATAGAATGGTTCTGACGAAAAAAAAAAAAAAACTCATTAAAGCGGACAGACATGTGTATCATTCAGTGATGCTTATAGGGATATCATTCTTACCAAGATTTACTACTACTACTACTACTACAACTACTAATACTAATACTAATAATAATAATAAGAAGAGGAAGAAGAAGAAGAAGAAGAAACTAAACAATGAGATCAAACGTGGCCGGGTTTTTTTCTGTTAGAGAACCAATATCGAGCCACAGGTTTGCTAGTTTCTCCGGCACAGGACGCAAGTCTCATCTCTTGCCAGCATGAACAGCTTAAAACCCCCATCACTGTGAATCAGCTAAACCAACGCCACCGCAGTTTATCCTTACTCTATTCTCACTCCTAAATACACCTGAAATTTGTTACTTGAAGAGCCATTAATTCACGACAAGTGACAAATTGACACGTGTGATTTATATTCTCGAAGGGCATCCATTGTGCTCCCTGTAATGATTGTCTCTGTTACAGACAAACCTGGGGCTCTTACGTATTGTTACCAACGTGTTTTTTTGAGTTATTCGCATTAGTCTGTCTCTGTTGTTTTGGTAGGTAGCGTTGATTAATGGACGTTATTTCCTTTGTATTTACCATTGATTTATTCAGTATTAATAAATACTTAAAGGTTATTCATTATGTGACGTACTGTGATTTACATATGTCTCGACTGCACAGTTTGCTGAGAGAGAGAGAGAGAGAGAGAGAGAGAGAGAGAGAGAGAGAGAGAGAGAGAGAGAGAGAGAGAGAGAGTATTATAAAACACAATATACCGTAGGATTATGCTGGTTTTAAAAACGATATTTAAAACAACATTGACTGAGTCATTTATTTGAAAAGTTATTCCAAAAACATTGTAATATTGGTTTACTGAATAAAGCCTGTATTTTGCATGTAAGATTTTAAGTAGTGTACTGCAAAAAGGAAATCTCCATTTTTGAAATTATTGAAGCTTTACTAACATCACCATGAAGAGCATAATGTTACTTGTTATATTTTTCAATTGTAGATTTCAATAGAAAGCGTTCGGAAAAATAGTTAATCTGCTTATGATGGTTATGAAGTAACATTGCAGCCAATTAATATTGATCAATAATCATCTTGCAACATATCACAGTCTTGTGATGTAGATGTAACAGGCATATTTATGAAATAAATAATAGAAAGGATTGTGTTTTGTACCGATAATAACAGAAATTACTAAAATGACAGTTAGGATATGTACTGATGATGATGTTATATTGTAAATTTATTTAGGAAAACTACACTACGGGGATATATGAACTTCCAAAAGGTTCTACTTGCACAGTATGATGTATCATGCACAAACATTAAGCGTGTTTGAGATGAAACCTAGCATTCTTAAAATTTTAAGCACGCAATAATCATACACTGCAGTTTATATGAGACATCTGCTCTCTGGTAGATTTGCAAGTTGAA
>NC_090739.1:41314820-41324820 GCF_036898095.1 Palaemon carinicauda | reverse complement strand
AAACGAGCCTGCTTCTATTACTTAATAAAAGACATAATTACATAACTACTGCTTGTTCATTCTTATCTTCGTCATAGAATACGAGATGCGAAATTTATTTAATGTGATCTTGCATATGATGTTTTGATTATAACATGTATTGATAAATTTACTGAAATTTGTCTATAATTACACGAGTACTGCTGAGCACACTGTATTGATTTCTAGCAAGAAACAATATTTTGGTGACGAATGCTTGAATAACATGCGATT
This sequence comes from Palaemon carinicauda, assembly GCF_036898095.1. Classification (NCBI taxonomy): domain Eukaryota; kingdom Metazoa; phylum Arthropoda; class Malacostraca; order Decapoda; family Palaemonidae; genus Palaemon; species Palaemon carinicauda. Next base: position 41,324,568 of record NC_090739.1, on the reverse strand, counting down.
TCATTGCAGGCAATATTATTATTATTATTATTATTATTATTTGCTAAGCTACAACCCTAGTTGGAAAAGCAGGATGCTATAAGCCCAGGGGCTCCAACAGGGAAAGTAGCCCAGTGAGGAAAGGAAAAGAGGAAAGAAAATATTTTAAGAAGACTAACAACATTAAATTAGATATTTTTTATATAAACTATAAATACTTTAACAAAACAAGAGGAAGAGAAATTAGATAGAGCAGTGTGCCCGATTGTACCCTCAAGCAAGAGAACTCTAACCCAAGACAGTGGAAGACCATGGTACAGAGGCTATGGCACTACCCAAGACAAGAGAAGAATGGTTTGATTTTGGAGTTTCCTTCTCCTAGACGAATTGCTTACCATAGCTAAAGAGTTTCTTCTACCCTTACCAAGAGGAAAATAGCCACCGAACAATTACAGTGCAGTAGTTAACCCCTTGAGTGAAGAAGAATTGTTTGGTAATCTCAGTGTTGTCAGGTGTATGAGGACAGAGGAGAATCTGTAAAGAATAGGCCAGACTATTCGGTGTATATGTAGGTAAAGGGAAAGAACCGTAACCAGAGAGAAGAATCCAGTGTAGTACTGTCTGTCCAGTCAAAGGACCCCATAACTCTCTAGCAGTAGTATCTCAACAGGCAGCTGGTGCCCTAGCCAACCTACTACATAAGTTCATAAGTATTGATTTCTGTTAGAGCTGGGAGAAAAGGATTTTTGTTGTTGATGAATAACAAGCAACATTTTCAGATAAGTATTTTATACTGATAGCAAATAGATAAATATTTTCAATTGCACCGTAACGTTACTGATATGCTAAGCTTTCTTTATCAAATTACCGCGATATATGCATATCCCTTTAAAATTGCACTTCAAAATTTGCCATAAAACGTTATAACATGTAAAAACTCGATATCTGTTTTTCATTAGAAAAATCGCCACAACCTATCCAATCCAGTCTCACCCAATGAAAAATTACCTTATCCTATCCAGTGAGAAATTCAGTTCCCTAATTGTGTCAGAATGTCATTTTAGCACCAGTAATCTCTTTCCCGGGGAAGAAGAAACCCGGTAAAACTAAGCGGATACTCAGAATTGCAAAAATAAAATGACGAGCCTGGAAATGGACATGAAGTGAAAAAAAAATTAGCAGTGGAATAGATCGGTTTTCGGAAACAAAACTTTGGAACTGACAGGGCATGGAAATGCAAGAGAGGACAACGGCTTAAACACAAACTAAAGAAAATAAAGATACTGACACATGTGATAAGCTGAAATTAAAACAAGTGATATAACCATGAAGATGCCAAATGAAGCACATTATTACTGATCTTAATAAATACTTAAATTTTGAAGAAACTTATAGAAAATGCAAATTCATGTGTTCTAGAATTTCCCAATGCTATTATGCCGGAGTCGCACATCGGTGATAAAAGGTCATGCATGTCGTAACGGTTGATTGTAGCGAACGAGAAAGATGTCAGTTGATTTCAACATCATGATATATTGCGACATTAACCCTAGCAACTAACTTACGTCAGTCGAGTTCAAGTTATATATTATGAACGTAATCCTACGACTCATTATGCAGATGACGATTCCACGCTCATATTTTTCGGTTCTGAGAGGATGACACAATAAGTAAAAGCATCGAGAACTAGAGGCACTAAGTAGAGCACAGACCTCCGCCAGAGCAGCTTATTTCTCGACCTTTTGGAATGATTTTGGATGTTTTACTCGTCCATGACCTTCACATTTGCCTTCCAAAATTTAATCATTTCCAGCTCTTTACATAACAATTTAAAATCCCTGAAAGTTTCATTATTTTACTATTAAAATTGTGGTAGTATGGTTAATGAGCGGAATTTGACCTTTTTCTTGACCTTGACCATGGACTCGATCTTGACCTCCAACCTTAACATGTATTAATTGGCGTGGATTTTCATACAATCAAATATGAACCAAATTTGTAGTGTGTGACAACGATGTCCAAACTCATGGCCGATTACGTGAATTGAATATTTTGCTTGACCATGACGACCTTAACTTTCCAAAATTTAATAATTTTCAGCTTTACATAAGTTTAAAAATCTCTGCAAGTTTCATTACTTCACGATTAAAATTTTGTCCGTACGGTTGATGTCTGGAATTTGACCATTGACTTGACCTTGGACTCGCTTGACCTTCGACCTTAACATGTACTAATTGGCGTGGATTTTCAAACACTCAAATATGAATCAAGTTTGAAGTTTACGTGACAACGACGTCCAAACTTATGGTTGAATTCGTGTATTTTGAAATTTTGTTTGACCGTGACCTCGACCTTCACCTTCCAAAATGTAATTATTTCCAGCATTTTAAATAAAAGTTAGATAGTACAAGATTCATTACTCCACGATTAAAATTGTGGCCATGAAGGTGTTCACAAACAACAAACACAAAAGCAAACAAACACACAAACAGGGGGTAAAAAAAATTGTGGCCGTATGGTTGAAGATCGGAATTTGACCGTTTGCTTGACCTTGACTTCTATCTTGATCTTCGACCTTAACATGTATTAATTGGCGTGGATTTTCATACACTTAAATATAAACTAAGTTTGAAGTCCCTGTGACAACGATGTCCAAATTTTGGCTGATTACGTGAATTGGGCATTTTGCTTGACCGTAACCTTGACCTTTGACCTTCACCTTCCATATTTTAATCATTCTTAGCTCTTTACATAAGAGTTTAAAATCCCTGAAAGTTTCTTTACTCTACGATTCAAATTTCGACCAGGAAGATGTTCACAAAGAAACAAACAAACACAAAAAAATATCGTATTTAACCTTTTGCTAGACATTGTCCTTGGACTAGACTCTGACGTTTGACCTCAACATGTATTAATTGGCGTAAATTTTTATACACTCAAATTTGAACCAAATTTGAAATCTGTGACAACGATGTCCAAACCTATGGCTGATTACGTGAATTGGACATTTTACTTGACCGTGACCTTCACCTTCCAAAATTTGATTATTTCCACCTTTTAACATAACAGTTAATCGATGAAAGTTTCATTACTCTAAGATTAAAATTGTGTTTAATTCATTTCATGATTCGTAAGTATTACTGGCTCCAGTTCAATTACAAAGCTTTGACATCTTCATGTAAAAAATTCTCGTTATAACTTAATCAGGTTTACAGTCTCATACTCTATATGTCTAATTAGAAAGTTACAAATAATTTTGATTTAAAAGTATGAAATTGTTCCGTTCAAGAGACAATACATACATGAGTACTGTTAGCAACTTCATCATCTGATATTCAAATTATGTAGTCTTATAAAAATATATTCGTGCTAATTAAATTTTCAAAACTATCATCTTTTGCATATTTTCTGGGCAGAGTAATATCGTCAACTAAATGATAACAATAAACGAAAACTGTGTTTAATATAACTTGAGATATATGTTTTTGAAATTCAATTATCTTCGTGTGATAATAAGGAAAACTGTGACTCCGTTACACATACGAGCATTTGTAAGCAACACAAATCTTAAATTACGAACATCTTTATATCTAAAATACCGAAAACAATCTGATATTTTATTGACGTCCTCGCCCCCAACAACAACAAAAAAGTACAGAAACTAAAGGCTCGAGAATCTAGAACAGCTATCATTTAACTTTTTCGGTGAATGCTGTAAACAAAGTCCAGACAATACATATTACTTCACGGCAAAAAATCAAACATTCATTACCCATAACCATCGACTGAAAGGGACGGCTTTTATATTGTGTTTTTGGATGCGCTACAACCATTAATGACAGTGAGTAGCATGTTGTTACAACAGGACTAGGCAATCAACGATCCACAGATACGATGACTAATCTTCTGCCATCAATCATTATCATCTGTAGCAATCCATTACCATTAATGATGCCCTCAACTCTCTCTCTCTCTCTCTCTCTCTCTCTCTCTCAAAGCGTGTGTTTTTTTGTGATTTGTGTTAGGCCTTATTTTTCCTACTAAAGGGAATACAGCATATGATGTCTTGAGTTTCTTATCAAATAAAAGTCAAGTGGGCATTTTACTTTGACGAAACCATTAATTCGACCAGATAATTAAATTTTTTAAAACAAGCATGAAATTATACCCGATAACATTTTCATAGGGCAGGGAAAAATCCCTCTTCGGTGGAACAGTGCGTAATGTTCCCATGAAGGGACAAAACCACTAATGCATTTATTATTGTAAATGTCTCGCATTATGATTTCTGTTATAATTTAAAGTAAAAGGGAAAAAGAAGACGTAAGAAGACAATCACAAGAAAATAGGTCCTAATTGGGATCAAACCCATTACAATGCTTTGAAAGAAAAAACATTCACAATTTTCCTGGTGGTAGGCAACAAGGATCAGAAAATGAAAGATCTGACTAATCTAGACTGATACTGTAACAAGAGTGACAAATCTGCACTTGAAGGAAACCGAAGAGAGATATCATCAACGGCCATTAACTTACTTGTGTTTATCTATATAATACACCGCCAAAGTTTGTTGTTAAACAGAATTTCAGTGGCCATTCGAAGAATGAACTCATGTTTATGGTTTTGAGCTCATGTATGGGCCTATGTTATGTAGAAAGATACCATAATCACCATATATGTTACACAAGAAAAGAAGCAAATCATCCTTGATCTAATTTATCTTATAATCAATATGCAATAGCTATTCTAAGAAAAAATTACTCGGCGGAAGAGAAACATGAACATAAAGAAATCCAAAGTTATGTTGCTTGCCAACAATTTTTTCTCGAGATTATATTTTTTTCAATAACTGCACTTAAAGTTAACAATTACAGTCACTATATCGGGCAAATAGATTAGTACCAAACTTTTTTTTTTTTTTTTTTTTTTTTTTTAGTTTCGGTGATTATGCATGGGAAATTAATATAAATCCGTGTGTGTATGACTGCACTGTTAAAAATTTGCCGTAAAACACAGTAAAAATCCTGGAATAAATGTTGCCACGCATTTACCGTTTTAGAAACGGATATATTGACGTAATAACAAAGTAGGGATAAATTACGGTCGCTCCTATTTTACTGAAATATGGCTGAGAACAATATATTTTTACGGAGAATTTCCGATTAAAATTACGTTTTTTTTTAACAGAGAGAGAGAGAGAGAGAGAGAGAGAGAGAGAGAGAGAGAGAGAGAGAGAGAGAGAGAGAGAGAGAGAGAGATTAGTTTTAATTCCTTATAAAAATGTGATATATACATATACATATACATATATACACACACACACACACACACACACATATATATATATATATATATATATATATATATATATATATATATATATATATATATATATATATATGACACATTTTTAGATGACGAATATGCTGAAGTGTATATATGTATATATATATATATATATATATATATATATATATATATATATATATATATATATATATATATATGACACATTTTTAGATGACGAATATGCTGGTGTATATATATATATATATATATATATATATATATATATATATATATATATATATATACACTTCAGCATATTCGTCATCTAAAAATGTGTCATTCGCAAAAATATAGATATAAAAAGAACAAATCAAAATCATCGCTATCGGCAAATTATATGGTTACCTGTAAAGCAGACTTGACAGTAATATGGAACATTAAAAGTAGGATGTTTGAAATATCCCTCATGATATTCGTAAAAAGCAGTCATTGGTTAGCAAGATGTTACATCATGAAATGAATCTTCAAATATACGGATGTAGTAAACAGGGCGCAATTTCTTATTTTATTTTTCACTCATAAGACTAGAAACATTGTTAAAATTACGGCTCGGCTTCTTGCCATGCCAACATAATTAAACACAATTTGAACTTTGGCTTTTGCTCTTTTTAAACTCTGTCTCCGAGTTCCAGTAAGGGGAATTTGTCAAAAGGCAGTTTACTATTTTGATTCAATTATTAATGATATACTAGTTGCACTGTGGAGTGTTTATTGGCAGAGAAGGGATTTTGAAGTGCTGTCACGACTAAGTGGCATCTAGAGATGGACTTTAATGATTTCTTTGTCCGGAATATTGAAGTCTGAATCAATCACTAACACCAAGGAATGAATAGAAGCAATCAATATGGACAAGAAAGGAAACTGGAACTAATTGATGGAAAGGAATGCACACTGAGATACGCGCATTCAACAAATCTCAGAATGAGTAAATATCAGGTAAGTCTTTGGACATCTTGAGAAATTATAATCTTTTGATGAGGGGCAGACATTATGTAGGATTCAGTATTGTTACCATTTTCATAATTCTTTAAATATTTCTTTATCATAACTCTTTTATTCCCGGAATTTATTCTACATTAATTACCATGGTACTGAAACAAATAACTTTGGAAATTATGTGCATTGTACTATCGACTGTATCATCGGTTGTCTAAATGTTTACATAACACCATTTTTTTACATAATCTTATTTGCATTACAATGGAATACATCGCTCTACAACCATTTGTTTAATTCGTACCCAAAACATTGTTATGTAATTAAATTAACCTTGTTGATTTTCATTTAGTTTCTCTTCCTATTTAATTGATACTTTTTACGTTCCAGTTTTATTTCAACTATCCTTACAATCTAATATTCCTAATAACACACTGTTTGAATATTATTTCAGTTTTATTTAGCAAGTAATGCCAAAGAGCTGATTTTGTATGTTCCTTTCAATATTTGTACCGGGAAATTAATAAAAAAAAAAAAAGCAGGATACCAATAAACGAAACTCCTTCATGATCTTAATTATAAAAACCTTTTATGGTTCAATATTCATTTTGTAGATCAGTATGCACGGTAATTTCGTATTAATTGAATTTAGGGAATAGTGTTATCACTTCAAAACAACATCCTCGTAGTTATATTTCCCTCATAATATGTGAGGGAATGGTATATAATAAGCAGTTAACTGTTAGAACAATTAATTTGATAAAATACCTGATAAAAACTTAAACAGGAAAATCTACATATGAAGTCAAAAGAGATAAGTACAAATCTTACCGAAGAATCTACGACACAAGCATTTTATTCCAAATCTATTTTTTTCTTTTATACCATATTAATCATGTTCCTCAGGCGGTAGACAATAGTATGAAGCTCTGCTAGGGTTTGAAACTTACTATTAGAAGTGAAAATAACTACGAAAAAAATTAAAACAAGATTATCCATATCCTTTAAAGTAATCAATAACGTAATGATACCTCAAAAGAAATCAAGATAATAATAAGAGAAATAACTACCTCTTGAAATGAACATTTCAAATAAATAAGTGTCCAAGAAACTGAAGACGCGATATTCCCTTGTGAAGAACAAAAAGCAGTGACCCCAGCAAATCCTTTAAATAATCTTGGCTGAACCAATTGTGTAGTAACACTCCTACAATAGTCCCTTTATGAGCCTATCCAAAAGGCTCATAAGCCAGGCGTCCGACCACTACACACAATACACCATTCACACCTAATTTTCTATGCTCTCTTGGGGTTCTCGGATAACTTCTTTTTATTTTTAATGTCTTCCAGTTTATTTCATCTTTCCAAATCCTCTCATCCTACAATCTACCCTATCTCAATCATACATTCTTTTCAGTAATCAACTGTCATCCATTATTTCACGAGGAAGTAAACACCACGACTTATTGGAAAGTTGTGGTGTAAATTGATTGTTTTGTGCTACCATAGAAAGTAACTAAGAAAGCTATTACTTTCTTTAAAAAATAGCAATGATATAAAAATGGTCTTAATCACATTACCTAATGGACCACTGCATTATTATTTAATTAACCTACAACAACAGCAACAAAAATCGTTTCATGATGTTTGACGAAATTTATTGTCGGAACTGTTCCATTAGCTATTCTTCTTTGAAGAAATGTCTGCCAGAAATTATCATTCCATGAGCTATAGCAGATTCCAAACCATTACAGCCTCACTAAATAAACTCCTTTCACTGTCCTGCCTTTAACTAATCTGTATAACATCCGGGAAATTCTCAAGTTCGAGCAAACTGGACCTATCACCCAAACCCAAGAGCAATAAGTGCAAAACTATTCAGACCTTATATAATCAAAGTTCGATAGTTCTTGGTGTTTACGCCAGAGAATTTACAACTACCCTTAGATAATTAATAGCCATCGACGGGCATCATATTATCATCGGTGAGGTTTGAGGGCTTGTATTTGACTTCCGAAGTCCCTCCATCAGCAGCTAGATAATTGGCTGCTCAACAAAGCTTCTAATACAATACCAGCCTTGGCCCAGATATATGATTAATAGAGTTGGCCGCTGCCTTTGTCTCCCCACGCTAACCAACACTTTGGTTAGGATATTACTGAATATGCTCTCTCTCTCTCTCTCTCTCTCTCTCTCTCTCTCTCTCTCTCTCTCTCTCTCTCTCTCTCTCTCGGCGTGTTTTATCTGTTTCGGTTTTTGCCTGTTCATTAAGGCCTCTTGAACTTTCATATTATCTCTCCCATGCTTTGTTGTTCCATAAATAGGAATAAAGAGTTAAATTTCGATATATGTATATATATATATATATATATATATATATATATATATGTGTGTGTGTGTGTGTGTGTATACACATATATATGTATGTATGTATGTATGTATATATATATATATATATATATATATATGTGTGTGTGTGTGTGTGTGTGTGTGTATTCATATATATATATATATATATATATATATATATATATATATATATATATATATATATATATTGACAATATCCTAAATGACATGTACTTATTTTACACAACATTTAAATTTATCTTTAAAAATCGAGTGTCTTTAAAAACGCTGAAATAGAGTTATGAATATCCTGCAACTCCTAACAAATATATCTACGCCACTTAAAAGAAAATATGGAGATTAAATGTTACGCTGCAAAAACCTTAACCATTTTTTAAAGTTGAAACTTGTGGCAGTCAACACTTTTAAACAGTTAAATACTCAATTAAAAAGATAATCATACCCATGACATAAATTTAACAAATTGATCTTTAATTTTTCTATGTATAAATTTCTAGTTTAGCTCTCTTTCCTCTTTTCTTTTTTTTTTTGTTTTCAAGTGTTCAATTAGTACTAATTGCTTGTTTGATGTTTTCTATAACACTACTATTCAATAGGGAGATAAGTTTTCAACAATTTTATTGATTGATCAATGAATAGTATATTCTCATTCTTTAATCCTTTGCTATTCTTTTAATGGTACGGAGAAAACTAAGGGAAAATGAAAGATGAGATAAAGATGACAGAGCTTCACGGTTGATGAAGTACAGTTTAGATAAAAAAATAAATGTTTTTTATCTGGTTATTTCTTAAAATATACTGTGCGCTAAATCAACTCAAAAAGTAGAACCTGGTTTTACGATCATCTATTATAAATTCTTTTATGGTGAAGCTATCAACTACCAGTTTTGTGGTAATAACTTTTTTAACCTGAAATTATACTTAAAAATATCGCACAACTACACACAAATATGCTTAACGTACTTCCACAAACAGCAAACACGTTTAAAGGTTTAACGAGGACTCGTGAATGGCAAAGGTCAGGACAATATCAATGGATTGGCCACGTATACATACTGTATGGTTAGCGTTCAAGCCCACTCTCCATCAAGCTAGGAGTGGGGAAGACCAGGCAA
>NC_090739.1:41307320-41309820 GCF_036898095.1 Palaemon carinicauda | reverse complement strand
GAAATACCATACCCTATTTATTGTAAACGAGATATATTGTATTTATAAAACTGTTCGCAATCTCTCTCTCTCTCTCTCTCTCTCTCTCTCTCTCTCTCTCTTACCTTAAAGGGGTCGTTTCCAGAAAGACAAGACAGTGGTCGTTACTCTATTTGTCTTATAATTGGCTATTCAAGGAAAGACTTCCGCAGGAAAATTATTTTGCTTACGAAGCTACTCAAACACAAAAAGAAAAGTTTTAGCAGCAAGGAAGATGTTTGAAAAAGAGGTTTACTTCATCAACGACTGACGTGTTGATAATTTGATATTCAAATTTCATTATTTTGAAACGGCAGTTGCTCACTTATCATATGTTTTCTTTATATGTATATAGATAAATAATCGCAATAAAGTAAGAAAATTTTACTCTTTTACTTGGATTTAGAAAAAAAAAACCTGTGTGTTGCACTTTTCTTACTCGTTCAACCTTTTTACTAACTATAATACTTTCGTAGCAGCGTATTTCCAAATACGTCGAAAAACTTTTCATAGAGAATTAAAAGTGATATGATAAAAGTGGAATGGTGGAAGTGAAAAGAGAAATAATGGATTAAAATGTAGTGCCTGGTTGAATCAGAACTGCTGTCAATATAACCTCGAGAACATAGAGCTCTTCCAACATTTTCTCGTAACTCACCAATACTTCTACAGCAAGGCGACACTAAACGTTGGCGATAATTCATATTTATGGAGTATGTCAATACATATGCAGGTAGAGAGCCTTCAGTCACGCCAATCTTTCACGGATAGAATAACAATGCCTCGTGATAAAGAAAACTTGAGGTACTTCAAATAATTCTTAGAGGTTATTTTAATTGGCAAAGAATTGTTCTTATAAAAAAGTACAAAAAAAAGATAAAGGCCTTTACAAAAGCTTAAATCACTCAAGTTCACAGCATTGAGAAAATATAAAACTCAAATTCAAACTATCTTAAATCATATAATTGTGATATGCCTTTAGATTCTGGACAATAAAAAATGGAGCAGTGATTTCTGAATAAAAGTACTGAGCATAGCTAGTTCCTATCGTTTCTTTATTCAGCAATAATAAAAAAGACCTTTCAGTATTTTTTCTATATATTCTTTCCATACGTGTCATTCACAATTTCTAACATAAATACCTCTTTCCTAAAACACATACTATTTTCTTTTAATTTCTTATTACATGTTATATCTAACAAAGATTTAAACCTCAATGCTCTTATATATCTTAATATACGTCAAATAATTTTTTTTCTATTTATGTAATTATGAGATGGTAGAGTTAAAAATAAATACAGAAGAAAGATCGTTCTCTCTACAAAACTTCGTAGCTAATTAATTTGAAACCAAAAAAAAAAAGTGACTCGCCTTTAAAATTTTTTTTAATATAAATCTAAATCTTCTATACGACCATTGTGATCAACTTCAGAAATTTCCATAAAGATATTTTTTCGAAGAGGCGACTTTATAAAACACGATTTATTAAAAAGATTGTTGAAATTTGGTAAGTTATTCCAATCGAAACAATTTCGTGTCTTGTCAAGTGAGACTTCATTACCTTAAATTCACTCTTTTGTGCCATCAGGGCTTTTTCATTATTTACGGCCGCCTAAGAAAACGCAGCATTTTATCCATGCCAAATAAACCTATTAAACCATTCTAGACTTACACAGAGATTTCTGTAACCTGGTACAATTTTATATAACTAATGAGAAAAAATGGGTTATTGTTATGGATTAAAATCTGAAAATAGTCAAATGTTCCAAGTTTCTGCATGATTTGTCGAATTTTTTTTTATGTACAAGTGATGTTGACAAAAAAAAAAAAAAAATTATGGCAACAATTTAACTGTAACAATATTACCTGTCTTACCACGTAATCATAAAGGGATTTTTATGGGTATTTTAAAGTTTCGATTGTAAAAGATGGAGTACGAAACTATTCATTGGTCAAGTATTTATTAGTCAAGTATTCACTTGACTTTTAAAAATATTGGATCTCTCAATTGTAGAATATTGTCAAAACTCGGTCACCCTGTTGTCACCGTAACATTTAAGGTAAATTTCACTTACTTATATATGTAGAATGTCAATCACAGAAATGAGATATGTTAAACCTAAGAAGATACGCAGAATTGAACATTGATAAAATGAGCCTGAAAATAAACGTTAAGAGTGATACACCAGAGTTGATGCGATAATAAAAAGGGAAATGAGAGAACAAATAACAGCTCAATCGCAGAAAGAAAAAAAATAAAGTTCTTGAAAAAATGAATCCCGGAAACGGTTTTGAAAATAAATCTTGGGAAATATGAGACAAAATACACCAGACGGTAAAACTATCATTAGAATTAAACAACGGTGCTCCAAGGATATAAGCAAGAATTTTGATAAACGAGCCTTCTTTTATTACTTAATAAAAGACATAATTACATAACTACTGCTTGTTCATTCTTATCTTCGTCATGCAATACGAGATG
>NC_090739.1:41297320-41299820 GCF_036898095.1 Palaemon carinicauda | reverse complement strand
TAATACTGCGTTTTGGATGGGATAACCTGGGATTATCTTAACGACAAGGATGCAAAGATTCAAGATAACAGTGGTTCTTAACCTGGGGTACCTGTACCCCCAAGGGGTACGAAACCTTAAGCCTGGGGGTACGAGACATGATAGCCAGTGCAATGGTAGCTACTGTATATTTACCATGAGAAAGCAAAACATGTATTTTCCAAATATTTCTCTTACTATAATTGTCTAAATTATTTTTTTTTAAGTCAGTGTTGTAAACAATTTTCTTATGTTTTCTATGGTTTCATATACGTTTTCTTGATGTCTCATACGGTTCGTGTTCGGGTTGTTCCTGACTCTGAAACATGCTGCATGTGCACTGTGCTGTGTGTAGTTGAGTTTTATGATGTCTCGTACGGTTAGTGTTCGCGTTGTTCCTGACTCTGAAACCAGCTGCATGTGCACTGTGCTGTGTGTAGTTGAGTTTTATGATGTCTCGTACGGTTAGTGTTCGCGTTGTTCCTGACTCTGAAACCAGCTGCATGTGCACTGTGCTGTGTGTAGTTGAGTTTTATGATGTCTCATACGGTTAGGGTTCGCGTTGTTCCTGACTCTGAAACCAGCTGCATGTGCACTGTGCTGTGTGTAGTTGAGTTTTATGATGTCTCGTACGGTTAGGGTTCGCGTTGTTCCTGACTCTGAAACCAGCTGCATGTGCACTGTGCTGTGTGTAGTTGAGTTTTATGATGTCTCGTACGGTTAGGGTTCGCGTTGTTCCTGACTCTGAAACCAGCTGCATGTGCACTGTGCTGTGTGTAGTTGAGTTTTATGATGTCTCGTACGGTTAGGGTTCGCGTTGTTCCTGACTCTGAAACCAGCTGCATGTGCACTGTGCTGTGTGTAGTTGAGTTTTATGATGTCTCGTACGGTTAGGGTTCGCGTTGTTCCTGACTCTGAAACCAGCTGCATGTGCACTGTGCTGTGTGTAGTTGAGTTTTATGATGTCTCGTACGGTTAGGGTTCGCGTTGTTCCTGACTCTGAAACCAGCTGCATGTGCACTGTGCTGTGTGTAGTTGAGTTTTATGATGTCTCGTACGGTTAGGGTTCGCGTTGTTCCTGACTCTGAAACCAGCTGCATGTGCACTGTGCTGTGTGTAGTTGAGTTTTATGATGTCTCGTACGGTTAGGGTTCGCGTTGTTCCTGACTCTGAAACATGCTGCATGTGCACTGTGCTGTGTGTAGTCAATGTGAACATTGTGAATTGGGTCTGCATTTTGTTTGTGTTCGAGTTGTTGATAGTATTGAGGTGAATTACTGGTGAGTGTGCCATTTTTTAATTGTGAAATGTGATTTTTGGATTATTTTATTTGTCACAATATGTTTTTTAGTGTGGTATGACTCTAATATTGTAAAGAATAGATGTATAATTGATAATAGATATACTATTTTGAAGGTACTGTTATATGCAAGAGGAGGAATATAGTGGACTTAGGGATGGCTCGACCAGGGTGAGGGGTCGGGGATGAGTTGGTCAAAAAATGGTCTGACTTGGTCAAAAACTGGTATGTGTTGGTCAAAGCATGGCTTGAGTTGGTCAAAATATAGCTTGAACTGGTAAAAAAATTCCTTTGGTAAATAAATGACCTGGATTGGTCAAACAATGGCCTGAGTTGATCAAAACAATCCCTTGAGTTGGTAAAACTCAGGCAGATGGAACTCAACGACCACAGTGCATCCTATGCAGCACAGTCTTTGCAAATGCAAATCTCAAACCATCAAGACTAAATGAACACTTCAACAATCGGCATGGAGACAGATGCTGGACATGACTTAAACAGCTTGAAGATCAAGCGGGAACGATTTGATCGTAGTGGTACCCTGTCAAAGCTAGGTTTTGTGCCAGTTGAGAAACCTTTGTTGCAAGCATCTTATGAAGTTGCCCTTTTGTGTGCAAAGAAGAAAAAAACTCACACTATAGCAGAGGAGCTTGTTAAACCTTGTGTATTAGAAATGACAAAAATAGTGTTAGGGACAGAAGCTGAAAAGAAGCTTAAACAGATACCTCTGTCAAATGACATTATTCATGCAAGGATTCATGATATGAGTCAAGATGTCTTGCAGCAGGTGATAACAGATCTGAAAGCTAGTCCTGTCAGAGTGAGTATTCAGCTGGACGAGTCAACTGACGTTAGTTTTTGCAGCCAGTTGATGGCATTCGTTCGGTATGTGAAGGAGAAAGAAGTGGTGGAAGAATTCTTATTTTGTAAACCTCAGAAAACTACTGCAAAAGCAACTGATGTGTTCAGTCTTGTGAAAGAGTTCTTTTTAGAACATGAAATGACTCTCAACGTGTGTGTGGTTCAATTTGCATGCTTGGAAATAAATCAGGCTTTGCTACCCTAGTGAAAAAAGAGGTTCCCCATGTAACTGTCACTCACAGTGTGTTGCATCGTCATGCACTTGCTACAAAGACGCTGCCAGAAAAATTGTAGACTGTTTTATCAGTTGTTGTGCATGCT
>NC_090739.1:41287320-41289820 GCF_036898095.1 Palaemon carinicauda | reverse complement strand
TGCACAAAAGGGGGGACAATTCGTGGACAGGTATAAATAGCTCAGCAAATAAGGAATTAGTGAAGCCATCAAAAGAATTTACTGATCCGATAAAGAATATTGAAAAAAAAAATAAAAGTTATCATGGGGAAAAAGGACAAACGTGGGAACAGAGTAGTAAAAAAAATAGCATTAGATATTCCAAATAAAATGGGATTACCACTTTTAGTCACTCATTTTGTTCGTTGTCGAAATATTTTTAGAATAATAATATCAATTAAAAGAAATAACTTCTGCTAGGAAAATAATTATTGAAATTAGAGGATTGTAAAATGTAATAATCATGATCACTTATTCTATAGTGAGTTTGTACAACTTTATTTGAATAGATATTCTTAAAATTTAGTTTTGAGTCATTAGTAAAAGATTAGTGTGAAAATGTATCTAAATATGCATGCACGTTGCTTATTTGTACATTTGGTGAAACAATACTTCCACAAAGGATTTGAATAATATTTGCTCTCTTCTGATATGCGACTTTTTAAACCATTTTCCTTAAAAACCTTCTCACAGGAAGTATTTTGTAACGAAATCTAGTCACCAAAATATCTTATATTATTTTTTTTTCTGAAATAGAAATGTTATTTTCAACGGGATAATGAAGAAAGCTGAAATTTTGCAAAGCAAGCTAATGCTGAATAGTACTCTTTCGCCGGCCAATGGTGTTCAGTGACGTCATAAAATTTACCCCCACTTAACGTTTACCCCTCTAATCCCCGCTAACCCCCAATTTACCTGCGCGTGGGTAGACCTGGTATTCTATAGACCATCACCAATCTGCAGCGGCCAAACCCCGGACACAAATGTACTTGTACGAGGCCTTTGTTCTGTAGTGGACTAGACACTGTTGTATTTGTTGTTGTTTTTGTTGTATCAACATAATATATTCATGAGAGATTTTATTTTTGAAACGTCAGACATATCTTGGGAGAAATGTGTCTTAATCAAAAGTTTAGATAGAGTTGCGGTCTTTATCGACGACTAAATGGAATCCCGTTTTCAATTTACTAGCGGAAAAGAATATGAGTTGTTATTAAAAAGTCTAAGCATTCAGTTAATAATGCTCTCACTGTGAAATTTTGAATTCGGGCATCGAGGCAAGTGTCTTTCGGAGGACGCTTTAATAATTGAAAACACACAGGTCCTTTTGTGTTGCATTGATAATCACGTGAAGTCATATAACCGATCGTGAAGGACATTTACTTTTGGAAACTCAAAGGAGCAAAGGGCAAAGAAAAGAAAATACAGGAGGACCTAAAAACGACAAAAAAAAAAAGGGAGGAAACATTTCATCCATGTCAAGCTTGAGCATTAAATTAGAAGAGTAATTCGGTAATTATCGTTCGTTCTTGCAATTTTGATATTCTAACTATTTTTGCGATGTACCGCATTGATGTCCTTTAGATTCGTGTGGAATGTGGTATAATAATTTATTTATTAGCTTTTATTTCTATGATTACTTAATTTTTAATTTCTTTTTTAAACACGTTTTGATATTTGTCACTTCGTATTTGATTTACAGATTAATATGGCACACACACACACACACACACACATATATATATATATATATATATATATATATATATATATATATATATATATATATATATATATATATATATATATATATATATAATTATCATATAGCTTAACCCCCAATTTTTTCTTACCATGAGCCGCCACTGGTGCCATAAATAAATACCCGGATCAAGGATAAGACCGTATTTACCAAATGAAGTAATATTACCAATTCTCCAAGAAACGCGAAAAGAACTTCGTATAGCATGCTTAATAATTAGCAGTATTTATGTAAAAATGAAGCAGAAGTACCATTTGTCTCTACACCACCAAAACCATCACGCATTATCGTACACAACCAAAACTTCGTGTCGAATAATAGCGATAAAGTAACTGTCAAAATAGTATATCAAACATGTGTTCAAGGCTGTCTTAACGTCTGTCAAACTGATCGTAATTCTGAGTGTTGAATTCTATCAGCAAAATATAAGGTAAAATGATCTGCCCCAGGGAATAAAATATCTAGTTTCTTTCTTTAATATAAACTGAACTTCAAATGGCTTTCTAGATATCATAACGTTTCTGTTACAGTCCACCCTAAGGATCTCCTGTGCATTACAGAGTCCTAATCACATAAATGACGTTAGGTAGCAAATACGAATGTAAATTTCGATCATTTTATTATCTCACGAATTTTTCAGGATCTTTATTTCCTATTTGTTCTATTAGTTCCTTCTCACTTCCTCGTCTTAGAAAGCTTCCATCTCCACATTTGAGTCTTCTATCACACTTCCTATCATGAAAATTTTATCAAGCTACGGGGACCTTCTTCCAATAAATTTTGATAATCTTAATAGGTTATCCAATACCTGTTTACTCTTACTATTGTGAAGACATTTTAGCATAATACCTTCTCCCATTAGTAATTTTCTAAAGATTT
>NC_090739.1:41259440-41266820 GCF_036898095.1 Palaemon carinicauda | reverse complement strand
GCGCCAACTTCCAACAGTCCTCTCACCAGCCTCTATCCACCCACGTAGTAATTTTCTCCCCAGCGAAGATACATTAGCGCTTGTTAAAGCAATATTGATATTTCTAATTTGATCAGAATTGTAGTAAAGTTAGTATTATAAGTAAATTCGTACTCTGGAGGTTTTGTGACTGCCACGGTGTAATTAGGTAAAACACTAAGTGTAATTACTTTTGCTTAACCATTCGGTAACGTTATGTGAGCCCTAAGGACATAAGAGTAACAGTTACGTATCTGTAAGTGTGATTTTGATTTATTTTCTATTGTGGTAAAGTGTCAACTTTTTTTTATTAATTGTCAAAATTAGACATTTTCATAAATTGATTTCTAGTGAAGCAAGTAATTAGATTTTTTTTTTTTTTTTTTTTTTTGTCTAAAGTTTAGTTCAGAACTAATATTTCTAGTGATTCGGTTTTGCTGTTAATTTTTAAATTGTGTTTTTTTATATAGATTATATTAATTTTTGTAAAATGTATGATTTCAATCACAGATAATAATTTTCAGTTCTTTGCTTGTATGCCCTGACTAAGAATCGAAATAAGAGGTTGGTTTAAAAATAGTTCCCGTTCAAAGTAAAGTAATCACCTAGTTTTGTTTTGAGAGTAACGTAAAGAGACCCTTAGAAATTCAGTGTTCATATATATTATCGTCTGGGAGTTACGTGTTATTCTCATAGATCGAAGGTTTCTCACGTGTATCAGATTATGCAATTTAAAGTAGGTGGATTTGGAACTCAGGAATTCACGTAATTCACCAGTCGTAATATATATATATATATATATATATATATATATATATATATATATATATAGTATATATATATAGAGAGAGAGAGAGAGGAGAGAGAGAGAGAGAGGAGAGAGAGAGAGAGAGAGAGAGAGGAGAGAGAGAGAGTCAAGAGAACAGATACAGATACAGTAAAGAGAAAGGTATCAATGATAACACCAAGACTAGAGTAAGCATTAGCAGAATGGAGAGCTGCAAATAGTAGATTGCTACTTGCAAAGTTTAAATTGAAGCAGTGCAATAGAGTTTTGTAGTTTGCTATGCTCCAAGAAAAGATCCCCTGATGAAAGGAAAGATGAATGCTATGAAGAACTGCAAAGTGTAATAGATCAGATCCCAGAGAAAGATATGAAAATCCTGATTGGTGCCTTTAATTCTAAAATTGGAAGGAATAATTAAAGTATAGAGAATGAGATAGGTGTTGAGGGTCTTGACAAAGTTGCAAATGAAAATGAAAAGTTTTTGTTCAACAAACAATATGGTTATTGTAGGTACTCTTTTACAGCACATGACCATCCACAAATATACATGGACTTTTCCATGTGGCAATTGCAAAAATCAAATAGATCACTTAGCTATTGATAAAGAGAAAAAAGGACTCTGAAATGTAAGAATCTATAGAGGTGCAGATATTAGTATTGTTCACCAGCTCCTCATTGCCACACTGAAATTACAACTGAAAGCACCCAACAGAAATGTAGATAGAATACTTAGGTTTGATACAACTAAGCTTCTGAAAGAGGAGCACCTTTGAAATTGATTGTAGAAATCCATTTACAGTCCAAGAGACGAAGAGCAGACAATTAATGAATAATGGTGTGATATTAAGAACATATCACTTGGTTGGTGTAAAGTTTGTGGATATGCAGTTACAAGCAGAAAACCATGGATATCAAATGGTACATGGGATCCTATAAAAAGGAAACAAAGACAGAAATTGATTGTTAAAATTTTTCGAGGAAGTAAGGAAAATTACTTGGTAGAGCATACATAGTACCCCAGTATTGATAGCGCAGTCAAAAGAAAAACAATTAATGACGGGAGAGAATATTTAGACAGGAAAGCAGAAGAGGCTGACAAAGCTGTGAATTCATTGAGTGGCTATGGCATGAGAATTGCTTGTAGAATTATTAATTAAATCTCTACTGGGCCAAAGAGAAAGAAGCATATGCCCATTAAAAAGAGAGTTCGATCTGTTATAGCAATACAAGATGAAGACATGTAACTTTGGATGGAACACTTTAATGAGGTCATGAATAGGAGACATGAAGGGAATAATTTGATTGATATACCTTAAGCCATCATTAAAAATTAGAGCAATTGAAAGCCCTGGAAAGCGATGGAAGAGCTGCCGAGATGATATTGGCCGAAAATAAAGTGACTCTCAGAATACCTACAAGATTATTTTCTAGAATATGGCTTGAAGAGGCAGACCCTACTGAATGGGAACTAGGACTGTTGGTGAAAATGGCATAAAAAGGAGACCCTACTGATTGCAATAACAGAGGCTTCACACTTGCTTCAATTGTCATGAAAATATATAGTATGCTCATTCTAAAGAGACTAGAGAGAAAGATTGATGAAAAGCTGAGAGATGAACAAGCAGGATTTAGAAAAGGTAAAAGTTGTACTGACCAAATTTTCATTTTAAGACAAGTGGTACAGCAATGTGTAGAATATAGAAATCCACTTTTGATGATATTTGTGGACTATGAAAAAGCCTTTGATAGTGGGCCCCAAGCAATTTTGTGGAGAGTCCTCCATTATTATGGAGTTCCTCTTAAATTGTAAATTTGATTGTCTGTTCATGACCATAACAAATGCAAAGATAATGTTTGTGGAGTCCTATCAAAAGAATTTCCGGTGAAGAGAGGAGTACTCCAAGGAATGTGTTGTCACCTATGTTGTTTATCCTCCTCATGTATTTTGTTCTTAGAACAGTTTGGGATGGTGGAGAAGGATTGCACTGAATTGGTAACAGGAAATTAGCTGACCTAGAGTATGCTGATGAGAATACTAGACCTTTGAAACAGCCATCTTTAAAGAATGGCACTGCTCAAACAATGCTTGAATCGACGATGAACAGGGTTTACAAGTCTAGATTTTCTGATGGGACGAGAAAGCCTCGTTGTTGGACAAGTGTATGAAGCCTTGAAGGTGACATATTCAAACCCAATATAACTGCGGGGTGTTCACTTCATCAGAGCAAAATAATATTGATGCCTTCCATGTTAGTGTAGTGTGGTGGGACTAGAGGACAAAATTATATGAAAAGATTTTAGGGAATTTTATTTAGAGACAACAGAGGGGTGACAATTGCATGTATTTATTAAACAGTTTTGCCAATAAGGCTCAAATTGGCATAATACATTTGACATTGGTTTGTTACTTCAATAACTTTTTGACGTGGAGTCCAATGGCCATTGCAGTGTAGAAGAAAACGTAGAAAGAGTGTACTTCTTTATTCATAAGCGCATTGCTGGCTCCATGTGCATTTCATGGTTCTCCCAATCCCCTGGAACAGAAAGACATTTTAAAAGACTGTGACCTACCGTAGAGAGTCGTACTGTTGACTGGTTGTCTTACAGGAGATATGCAGATTTTAGTTGGTCAATGGTGATCCAATCCTCTTTACCATGAACATTGATGAGAAAAGCTAATGGAGTACAATGTATGACAGGAAATTTCTTATTTCACCAAATGTGCGTTTAGCCGCCGCCAAAGGGCATAGTGCCAAACCTGAATCGTGCAAACACTTGAGGAACCAATGTCTTAATATGGGGATAGCTACCATGCTTTGCAGGAACCGTGGTCGTCTGACGTAGTTATGGGTGGAAGACAACGGATTATAAATTTAGGATGTGGGCATAGGCATCTGTGGGTGTCCTGATGTGGAGAGGGAGATTAGAGAGCAAGGGAGAGATATATGAATGAGTATTGGCTTGTGTTAACTAAGATTTGCTGTGCGACCTCAACCAGGAGATAGAAATGGGCAAGAAAAGCTGCACCGAGGAGATGCAGTGTAACTATGGTATCAGTGAAATTCCACTCATACCAAGTGCCCTGAAACAACAGACTCAGCATCTCGTAACCATGGGTGGGGTAGCATATCCATTGGTGGCAACCAGGCGAACATAAGTAATCATGGAATAACGGGGTCATACACTTAAGAGGGAACAACAGGTACCAGTAGCTACCAGAAAGTGCACATAAGATTCTGAATCAGGCAAAAAGAAAATAGTTAATGGGAAGGTCACCAACACAGGTGATGACCTCCTTACACATTTTTTTTACCCTTGACATCCAGTAGCAGCTCCGAATCTGGAGTAGTAGTTGGGCTACTGGGGGCTGTTGGGTGGCATAGGAGGGAGGTTGATGAATTGGTCACTACCCAGACCTGTCATGAGTTTACCTCTGATGTCTTACAGTATCTGTCTCCACTTCAGTCACCAGTGAATAGTTGTCCCCTTCGTCAGGAGTGAAGTTGTTGATGGAGTTCTTAAGAGTGGGGAAATTGCTGTCCATAAGGGCATCGACTCTACAGTAGTCGGCAAGTCTTTCATGGGCAAGGTATCCACATCAGGAAGACAGCTCGCACAGGATCCAGGAGGCGTTTTACCTAAAGGGTACAAAGTAGGTTCACTTCATGAGGTAATCTATCTGCAGCAGGCTGAAGGCAAGTAATGCTGGTCATATCTGAGGGTCATTGATGTTTTCCTATCCCCAAAACGAAAACGGTTATTGAGAGAGCTGAAAAATCTTGGCTACACAGGCAGCTGCTCCAGAGGTATGATTTAGGGCATCATATTTTATGGTAGCGTTACTTTCCTCACAAAGCCCGGAGATATCTGGGAAGGTGTCGTCAGGGATCACAGTTATAGAGTAGTCTACTTTGCTGCCTGAACAGGTCACAACCTTGATGCAAAACTAAAACTTGATGCACTGAAACAAGGCAAAAGCATCTCCGCAGGCTAAGGGCAAGAGCGTTATCGTGGCAGTATAGATAGATGAGCCAGTGTAAAGGTTTGGGCTACCCCCAGTTTCAAGCTCCCCCTGCCAGTAACTAAAGGGGTTTCAGATTCGGGGTGGAGGGGGGGGGGGGGGGAATGAAATCAGTTTCAAGCTACCAACCCTTGTTTTCTTTATTTCCTTTCCTCATTTGGGTATTTTTTCCTGTTGGAGCCTTGGGCTTATAGTATCTTGCTTTTCCAACTAGGGTTGTGGCTTAGCTAATAATAATAATAATATTAATAATAATAATATTGATAATAATAATAATACCCCCTCCTTAGAATAAAATAATTTATATGGCAGCGCAAATATGTATTATGCCTTTATTGCTGACTTAGCTGCAGTAGGAAAAGATTTTATTTTTGAATTTAAGATAAAATATTGTGTATTGGTGAATTATATGACACGTTACAAGCCACAGACTCTGTCAGTTAAGGCTTTGTGATAATGGTGAGGTAAAGATTTATTTTATTCCAGTGCACATGTGATTGTTGAGAATTGCTTTTTTTTATTATCTCAAATAGATTCCATGCATGTGCTTCAGGTGTGTGAGTTTCACACGGCAATATGCCAGGAGAAATTGAAACAAAAATGACGCAGAGTAAATGGTGTAATTATCTTAGCGTTTATACCAATGTACATAATATATTTTATTTAGTTCAATAATTAAAAAATTATTCCCAGGAGAGTATTGTAATTATCGACATGTAAATATCAACAAGGTTACAAAATTGATGAGTAGTTGGAGTTCGATAGTTTCACCTTATTATCTGTTACTTTAAATTGGGTGATTCGAAGTGATCCTGTAGGTTATTCAAGAGAATGCACACCGTTGATGGTGATTTCGTCAGTTTCAGGCGGTTTGTACAGTAGACACTTGGTGGTTTCTCCGCACTTACTGAACACGAATACACTTGAGTTCAGTATAGTGGCCGAAGGGGTTTTATCTTTTGGCATCTGTCACATACAGTAACGAAATGATGGTCATCTGCGACCACTTTTTTTTCAATAAAACCGTACTTGGATTTTGGCCCTGGTCTTGTGTAGGCTGACGTGACTGCTCATACAACGTGCCGTGTCGCTGACGCAAGCACCTTGGTGAACCCTGGCGATGATTCTCCGCTGTTCCTCTCGGTCTGGGATGACTAGGAGTTCTACTGCCAGATGGAATAATTCCATCTTGTTCTACTGTACATCACCAGCGTCAACCGTAGATCTCTCAGCTCTGTGCTGGTAGTACAGCTGACCACAACGAGATGTGCACTTTGTCGCTAGTCTTCACAGACTGGCTTTTTCGTTTTCCGAAGCACCTTGTGAACACTTGGCGTTTACTACGTAGCCATAGATGACCAGGTTGTCAGATTTCCCTTCATCAGCCATATTGACCACTGATACCAGATATTAATGGCTTAATACCGTGTACAAGATAATCAGATAACAAAACAAAGGGCGTTTGATATGCGGCCCAAGGACGAGTAATGGTCATTTGTAACTAACGTCCTCTTAGTGGTCATAATGATGTCTTAAGAACGTTTGACTTGTGCGCGTTAGTAGGCCTACAACTTGCAAATTTTCGCTTAGAATGTTTCTTGAGTTTGTTTTGGAAGAAAAAGGAACTAATGAGTGATAGCCATTTCGAATGTGTTTTATCACTGCACTGGCATAATAATCGCAAAAAAAAAAAAAATGTTAAAGACATTACATCAATAAATTATACCAGAAGACGAAACCGTACATATAAAATAATAATTTTGTTGACCCAGATGAAAAACCATTGATTATTTGTGATTTTTTGAAACCAGGAGGGCTGCTTAAAGGCTGCTTAAAGCCGGTTATAAATTATCCCCGCAAGTAGGTTGAGGCCGGTTTCGAGTTTTCCCCCTGGAGCCTGAAACCTTTTTCAAACTACGGGGGTGTCAAGATTTGGAGGGGCTAATTTGAAATCCGTACACCGGGGCAGAGCATATTCGCTATTAAGGTGTATTTGTGTCATATTTTAAAATGTGAATATCTTCAGTGTTAGTGTAAAAAAAAATCATAAAACGGCCAAGTGTTACTTGTAAATCAGTTTTAATATCGGAGGTGGGTTAATTTCGATTCCAAGGAAAAATCCAGAAGTCGACAGGATCAAATACAGTAGGAGTCAGAATAAACTTTTCTCTCTCTTTATAACTGCTTACAGATATTGCTATCGGGTGCTGAGCTTCGATTTCTTTACTGTACAGAAAAATTTATCATCAGACGAATTTCTCTTATCAGTCTGTGATCCGTAGGCAGAATGAATTCGATAATAAAGTGTATTTGTGGCTTATTTGAAATGAGAAACACAAGTGTTACTGAAAAGATTATTATTATTATTATTATTATTATTATTATTATTATTATTATTATTATTATTATTATTTTTATGTTTGTGAATGTACCTGTTATATATATATATATATATATATATATATATATATATATATGTATATATATATATATATATATATATATATATATATATATATATATATATATATACATATATATATATATATATATA
>NC_090739.1:41200662-41228162 GCF_036898095.1 Palaemon carinicauda | reverse complement strand
CCCAACGAATCAATGGTTTACTGACTGGCCCAGTCAGAGAGAAAATTAAACACAATGCCGCTATACGTTGTCCATAGTTAGCCATTAAATTTCTCCCCCGAGCAAACTGGATCCAGGAATCGGCCATTAGTGTGCTCCAGCATGTTGCGCAAATTGATCAAACGGCTCATTGAGAAGGCCCTACAAGATCCAATTCTATTACACAAATCAAGAGAGAGAGAGAGAGAGAGAGAGAGAGAGAGAGAGAGAGAGAGAGAGAGAGAGAGAGAGAGAGAGAGTTGGTTGTTCACTATGAGTCATCATTTAAATTTCTTCGATTAAATTACCGATTTGCTTGTTAATGCTAATGATAGGGTCCTTGTTCAGATACTAGAACTGGTAGCATTCCAATTGTCTAGACAACAACAACTTATTCCACTGCTCGTTTCAAAAGAAGAGATTTTATTACCGAAATAATTTTGATGATATAGATTAAGCAATATTTTCTTACATCAAATTAATTCATTCCTTCTTTGAATATCGTAAAACAATTCAACCTAAATCATGATGCATTACAAGGAAGAGAATTTGTGGTGGGTGTAATCTGTCGAAATCCTGTTATAGAGTAATTAGTTATAAGATATAAATAGAAAATATTGAATAATAATTGAATAAAAGTATTCCATTATGTTTTGTTTTAAGTATTACTAACGATACAATAAATTACCTTATTAATCATCATAAAAAAGTAATAATGAATAATTAGCTTAAAATTCTACCACCTGACAGTAATATTAAGTAAATTGGTCATTGACTTACGGATTCGAACTGCCAAATCAGGTATGGTAAACCGGATACGGGCAACAAGAATAATATTCTTGTTGCCCGTATCAGATTATTGAGGATATTATTATCCCCAATAATCTGTATTATGAACAGGCAAGTCTACAAATAATTTCCTAGTGTGCTCCGAACTCATTTAGGGTTGTGTCTAGTTTACATTCTTCGATAAAATTCTACCAAAGCATCGAATATGGATCGTATTTTGAAAAGTGCTATTTAAAGCGCAAACCTAATTGGCAAAAATATAAAAGGAGGCCTAACGTGGATAATTAAGGCAATTATCACAAATTTAAAGGGAAACTTAGCTAAATCTAGCAGGCTCATCGATAGAGGTTGGTAAAACGCCATTACTGAAAGCCCTCTACTCAATAAAGTGATACTTTATTTAGAAGTATTTTACTATATTCGCCACACACTAGACTGGCGTTCAAACTTCACCCCTCATCTGTAAACGTTGGTGATTCGTGAGATTGAAATATTTACGGAGTTGTCGATGTAATAATAAAAGTAAAGGTAAAAGTGTCTAGATTCAGTTCCAGTATCATCCGAAAAGACGCACTCCAGAACGTCAGCCGCGCAAGCCCAACCCCATTCTGTGATGCTAAACCACAGCTGTTTCTCCCCAGTAAACAACTTAAACTCACGGTCCTAGGCTGGGATCAATCTGCTGCCATGCGAATGCTAGACGAATGCATTACCACTATACTAGTCAGGAGTAATAGTAAATGTCTGTGAAACTTTAAAATAATCCTGCATACTGGATAAAATGCACATGAATTTAAGGTATTATCTGTAATTAGTCTCCCAAAAATAAATAATAGATTTAGTCAATAAAATAGAGCAGACGTTTCAGTCCATCGAGACTTGGCTATTATGCCTAGCCCCCATTAGTCATTATACAAAGAAAAATGCCAAAACCAGCACTTATAAATTTCTTATCACAAATTCCAGTATCGCTATGAATTATGGTATCAACTATTGGCCAATATATAAAATAACGTAATGTTGTTATATAAAATCATGTAAAAGGATATGTAGTTGCTTGTTAAACATTAAGCCAATAAAATTTATACATGAAAAGGGTAACAGTGAAAACACACACACTACCAAAATAACTTCTATTAATTTCCATTCTCTCAATCCCGGTATAGATCTTCTATATCCTCTTCATCGCAGTCTAAATTGAAAATAATGAGTCCCACAGACTGCCGAGTGTTATACAATGACCAATCGTCTCCTCAAAATCTTGAAATAGTTTCACAGCAGAAGCTCAAACACTGAGTGACTAAAATCTTATTTTTCTGTAGGGACTCCCTAGGTCCATCGATATAAGGATGAACAGACTTCACATTTCATGCATGCCTATCCCTGCTCTGTGGCATTGAGCTCTAGGTGGTAGGATCAATTCGAGACCAATCTCGGATGAGGTTTCCCACAGTGTATTGTTGTTTTCTCCGATTCTGTTGACATGTGAGCATTAACTCTCTTGGGTAGGGATTCTGTACTACTTCTGATAGGTAATAAAGTATGCTTTCTTGGTTGCCATAGCAGGACATCAATGCTCATCTGGCTGTAATAAGGTGCATTGTCAAATTATAAAACCGAGGGTTTTTTTTTGCAACAACGGTAGAAGCTAAGTTGTCAGCCACAGTCATTTCCCAATGGTAATTGCCGCTGGTATTCTTTGCTGGGTAACACGACGCAATACCTCATGAAAACAAAAACAAAAGATTATATAAGCCCTCGTTCATAGCTACTATGGTTCGTTCAGCACACTTAATCTAGTTGCATAAGACTTCGTAACAAAGTACGTAAAATAAAAACTTAAATCTTGAAGATAACGTAAATTTGCATATACCGACTTGAATGAAAAATACAACGAAATGAACGACGTTCAATAAATTCATTGGTTACGCCAGTTACCACCCACCCCAAAGCACTCTTTGCCAGGTTGGGTATGCATGACACTTGTAGCAAACTATGGTGTCCTACTGGGGCTCATAATTGAGGTGAACCATGTCTCATCAACATATACGCTATGCCTCTCTTCTTCTTGGTGGTGCTTCAGAGCTCTAAAAGCACCAATCCGGCACAAACCACGTCCAGAGATTCTATTGAAGAAAACATCTTTCGCTGGAAAGTTTTGTATCTGAAACCTATATCTTGCGTGAGCCAACACACTGATATTTCAGAGGTTGTTTCCAGGATCATGGTAGCGGTCTTCATATATGATGGTAAAAAGCTTGTTTTGGAGCAAAATTGTAGTGAAAAAAAGTGCCGGATGGCATCCATAGTAAAATTATCAAAGGCTTGTAGAGTAGCAATATACTCTAGCAGACTCAGTGAAACTCTGTGATCTTTTGCACTAGACAATTTTCTTCACAGTATGCGACGTCATACCCATGTAATTGTCCACACGGCCGTAGAACGTGTGTGATCAAGACCGGTATTTAGCCAGTTAATAAAATGCGTATATAATATCCTTTGTTTTTTTTTTTTTGCTATGAACAAGGCCATGTAAAGTATTGATAATGCTACTATTATTGATTATGATAACAATCGGCTTAATAATTATCACAGTTATTACCATTATTCTTGACATCGATATTATAATTATTATAATCATTATTCATCATTCATACACAGATACACATACTCCTAATACATAAATGATATTTCATATATATATATATATATATATATATATATATATATATATATATGTGTGTGTGTGTGTGTGTGTGTGTGTAAAAGATATATAGGTATATAGGTGTATGTGTGTAAAAGGTATATAGGTATATAGGTGTATGTGTGTATGGCAGTAAATTAGTCTTGTTTAAAATGGTTGTAACAACTTAGCGTGAAAGTTTATCACTCAAGAGCATTTGACTGTGTTTATTTTTAGTCTCATATAAATTAAAATACTATATAGTCTAATGTCCCGTTTTCCATACACGTTAGTCGGTTATTAACCCTATAAGGGTCACGTTCACATTTTCTCTAAATCGTTTAGAGTTTGTGTATCGTCATATCAACTACGTATCTGATATTACTCAACATATGACGCTTCCATTCTTTACTTTGTTGCATAAGGCAAAAGCCTGGAACAGGTGAGCAGTCTTGCAGTACCGTGGACAATAGATTAATCAGCCGTCGTGTACAACCTGGCTTTGAACTATATGTTAGCGGCCACTATTGCCCCGTTGTCGGCGGTGTTTACTATTCTGCAAGGTTACCATGTATATCGGACCAAATCGTCGTACTATACGCCTCTGAATTATAGTATTTTCATTTCAATATAATTTTATTTCACATGTTTCAAAGGTTTTGTATAACAGATAGTGTAAAGGTGAATAGAAATGGTGTTGTACCAACAGTATGTCACACGATCGTACATAGTTCATTTTGTGTATATATTATGCTTGTATCTTCGCTCTTCCTTCGCACTAAAATGAACCTGAATAAACATGTCTTCTTTTCTCCTCTGTAACAATGTCTGTTTTTGAACATGAAATTTCTTGTTGCTTTGAGCTTTTGTATATAAAGGAGAGTGTTCTATAATAAATTTACTCAGTTGCTTTCATACTGTCTTTGAGTCGCAACCTTCTCTCGGCCTGTCACATTGGTGACCCTGGAAGTGGACGCGCTCCCACCACCTTCCACCGCCCACCATCGCCCCTCCATCGTTGGTACTATGGCGAACTCTACTGAAGTTAGCGCTGCGGCTGCCCCATTGAAACTTTCATCGCTCGCCAGAGGAGAGGCGTATGCTTAGTTTCAGCGTGCAGAAGTCCAGTTTCGCATCAAGGGCGTTACTCGCTCAAGCACCAAAACAGATTATGTTCTCGCGGCAATAGCCGAGGACACCTTCTCGGAAATATCCGACTGGCTTTGTGAACAAGGAGACACCCCAATACCGTATGACTCCCGCAAAAAATACCTTCTGCAGCAGTACTCGCCGTCGCAGCCGCCCGTATAGCAAAGCTTTTTCAGCTCTCGCAACAACCGTTGGGGGACCAAAGGGCTTAGCTTGCCCTCAGGGAAATGACCAGTATCGCTCGCCTGCAACCTGCCGCAGACGGCTCTTTTCATGAGGTGAACCTACTTCGTGCCCTTTGGATACGCCGTTTACCCGGACCTACAGTATACGCGCTGCCATACCCGATGTACAGCCACTTCAAGACCTCCATCAATGCCTCCACCACTGACGAAGAGGATGCCTATTCAACGTCAACCGAAGCTGACATGAATGCCGTAGGTCATACACGCCTACCCTGTGACGTGCCGAAGCGGCGACAAAGCCACCCACCACCCACCAATCGCTCGGGCCCCAACCAATGACTTTTACAGCCACTTACTACATCCCATCCGCCGCAGTTTTGCTACTACCACTTCAGATTCGGGGCAACCACGAAGAAATGTGACAAGGATTGTCAGTGGCCAAAACACGTGTAAGAGGGTCATCGCTCGTGGCCATGGCCTCCCGTGTTTCTAATCTTTTCTATTTACATGATGCAGAAACGGGGGTGCGATTTTTGGTAGACACAGGTGCTTTTCGTTCTCTTTTGCCAAGGGAACTCTTCAAGACACGATGTAGTCTGTCTACGTCTGCCGACGTCCGCTTGGTAGCTGCGAACGGATCTGCGATACCCACCTACGATTACGAGAACCTCACATTATCGTACGCAAATGGTATATTTAATTGGAAGTTTCTCGTTGCTGACGTCACATTGCCAATCCTCGATGCAGATTTCCTCTCTCATTTCCACCTTCTGGTCGATGTCGCCCACCAACGATTGATCAACGCAGACTCGTACTTGTCGACACCTCTTCAACCCGCCCCCTCTAACCTCGCTCTCCACATCAGCGCACCCACAGATAATAAGCCCACCTCCTCACGTCGTACCCGGAAGTTTTCCGTCCAGAACTTCACCAAACGCCCACGGTTCCTGCCAAGCACGGTATTTATCACCATATCAAGACGACGGGACCCCCAGTCTTCGCAAAATTCAGACGTCTGGCACCGGAACGATTGGCAGCCGCTACACAGACGTTCGCCGAAATGGAGGAAATGGGCCTTTGCCAAAAAGCCTCCAGCCCATGGTCATCACCCTTAAACATCGTTCTGAAGAAAGATGGCTCCCTCCGTCCGTACGGGGATTACAGGCACCTGAACATGCAAACAGAACCGGATCACTACCCCCTCCCAAACATTGCCGACGTGACCTCCTACCTGCACAAAGGGAAGGTTTTCTCTACGCTAGACCTCCTGAAGGGGTATTATCAGGTGCTTATGATCCCAGAAGACATCCCCAACACTGCCATCACCACTCCGTTTGGTACATACACCTTCAATTACTCCTGTTTTGGCCTTTGTAATGCTGGGGCCACGTTTCAACGTCTCATGGATGGCATCTTAGGGGACCTCCCTTTCTGTGCATGTTATGTGGACGACATACTTGTGTTCTCCTCTTCAAAAGAGGAACACCTCCGTCACCTGCGCATCGTGCTTGACTGCCTGCAACAAAACGGCCTTGCAGTCCGGTAAGACAAGTGTACCTTTGACGCCAACGAAGTGACGTTCTTAGGGCACCGCATCACTCCTGAAGGAGTCCATCCCCTCCCTGAGAAGGTAGCAGCCTTTCAGGACTTCCCCGCGCCCTCGACCGTCAAAGCTCTGCAGGAGTTCTTGGGCATGATCAACTATTATCACTGTTTTCTGCCAGCCATTGCCGCCACTTTTTCTCCCCTCTACGCCTCCCTCAAGGGCAAGCCAGAGGACCTGAACTGGGGTCCCCTTCAAGAAGCGGCCTTCTGCAATGCAAAGAAGGCCCTATCAACTGCTGCGGCTCTCACTTTTCCTATCCCACATGCCCCTCTCCTTCTCTCCACCGATGCCAGCGACGTCGCTATTGGTGCAGTACTCGAACAGGTGGTCAACGGCTCGCCCCGCCCATTGGCCTTCTTCAGCAGAAAACTGTCCAAGGCAGAATCGGGTTATTCTACCTTCGATCGCGAATTGCTGGCGGTGCACTTGGCTGTCCGTCACTTTTGCCACTTCTTAGAAGGTACGCCCTTCGTCATTCGCACAGACCACATGCCTCTGGTGCACGCCTTCACTCGACAGTCTGACGCCTGGTCCACCTGGCAACGCCGACATCTCTCCGCTGTGGCTGAATACAATTGCACCCTTCAATACGTCCCTGGGAAAATGAATCCCGTTGCCGATGCCCTGTCAAGAAACACGTTGGCTGCCGTTCAACTGGGATTGGATTACAACGCCCTGGCTGAAGCCCAACGACAGGATCCAGAGTATCAAGCATGTAGGACATCCTGCACATCCCTCCGTTGGGAAGACTTCCCCCTCAAAGACTCCATCACCACCCTCCTCTGTGACGTCAGTACTGGTAGACCGCGACCTTGGATTCCTTCTCCCATGCGCTGGCAGGTGTTTGATTTCATTCACGGCCTTTCACATCCCTCGTGCCGTTTTACTGCACAGCTGCTGAAGGCAAAATTCATCTGGCACGGCATTTCTAAGGATGGTAAGGATTGGGTCTGCGCCTGTACTTCTTGCCAAACTTCCAAAGTACATCGACACACGGATTCAGGAGTGGGGACCTTTCCTCAACCTCAGCGTAGTTTCGCACACATTCACGTCGACATTGTAGGCCCCCTACCCACCTCACATGGACATCGTTACCTGTTTACCGTCATCGACCACTCCACTCGTTGGCCTGAAGCCATTCCCACGGAAACTGCAACGTCCGCCTCATGTACATCTGCCTTACTCTCAGGATGGATTACAAGATTTGATATCCCTGAGCATATTACTTCTGACAAGGGTACCACTTTCACCTCTCAATTGTGGACATCATTAGCAATTCTCCTGGGCATCACCCTACATCAGACAACGGCCTAAAACCCCGCTGCCAACGGAATGGTTGAACGTTTTCATCACACTCATAGCAGTTTTGATGTCCCGCTGCAAGGATTCCAACTGGTTTACTCAGCTTACCTGGGTCCTCCTGGGACTAAGGACCACTCCTAAAGACGCCCTGGACGTCACAGCAGCTGAAATGGTGTATGGCGACCTGTTGGTCGTCCCTGCCTAATTTTTCCCTTCTACAACCTCCTCCGACGATCTCCAGCGCATACGTCACGTCGTGGGAAAATTCACTTCCTGCCGCCAAACTTACAAGCCCCCAGCGAAGCATCACATACCAACAGACTTGCACTCTGCAACGCACGTCTTCCTGCGCAATGACACTAGCAAGCCACCGCTAACACCCCCTTACACAGGCCCTTTCCTTGTGATCCGACGCAGTCCGTAAGCATTCCTACTAAACATTCGTGGCAAAGACGACTGGGTCTCCATTGATCGTCTAAAACCTGCTTATCTTCTGCCAGATGACCCGCCTACAGTTCGCCTCTCTAGATCAGGGCGCCCTATTTAACATGTACAGTATGTCATTTTTAGGGGGGGAGCCATGTACCAACCGTGTGTCACACGATCGTACATAAACTATTTTGTATATATTATGCTTGTATCTGTGCTCTTCCCTCGCACTAAAAAGAACCTGAATAATCATTACTCCGGTTTTCCTCTGTAACATTGTCTGTCTTGTGAACATGAAAATGCCTGTTGCCTTGAGGTTTTGTATATAAAGGAGAGTGTTCTATAATAAAGTTACTCAGTTGATTGCTTCCTGCCTTTGAGTTGCAACCTTTCTCTCGGCCCGTCACTACAGTATCTGCCCGCCGTGCATTATTTTTGTCCCTTGTGTGGAAGGCTCTAACAAATCTCAGAAACATGTCACAAGTCTTATACCGCAGACAAACTGTCGAACTTTATCTGAAGACTGTCTTTGCCAAACAAAGTATGCAAAGTTCCACACAGCAGAGCTACAGGACAGGTGGGTTACGGCTTTTAGGCAATTACGAATCAGTCGGCAGCAAGTCGAAGAAACATGTTGTTTGTTGTAGTGTTAAGA
Source organism: Palaemon carinicauda (assembly GCF_036898095.1). Lineage (NCBI taxonomy): Eukaryota > Metazoa > Arthropoda > Malacostraca > Decapoda > Palaemonidae > Palaemon > Palaemon carinicauda. The sequence goes on along the minus strand of NC_090739.1, from coordinate 41,219,346 downwards.
GTTACAATATAAATGGTCAGTGTCTTTCATAAAAAGAAGATTGCGCTATACACCACAATAATGGGTTCATGTATAAAGAAGAAACTGAAAAAAAAAAGTGGATTGCAGGGCAGTTGAAACGCTGTGACACATAGGGAGGTCCATGACTTGAATGCGGTAATTTCAAGATGAAAGTCACCTACTTGAGGATGGACGTTAACTTTTATACTATTGGCTAAAATAAAATCATATATCACGAAACAAGATACCAAAATGAGACAAGAAATACCTTCTGATGCACGTCTACATGAAACACTTCGGTCTCTAGCAAGCGGCTGCTCTACAAAGACTAAAAGTGATAATTGGAAAAGAAAAATATTTGGGGAGAGAGAGAGAGAGAGAGAGAGAGAGAGAGAGAGAGAGAGAGAGAGAGAGAGAGAGAGAGAGAGAATAGTCTTCACCTAAAACCTCCTCGGCATGGTACCTGCAGGAATAATCGGAAAATTGAGTATCGCTGCTTGGCATATTCGACGCTGACGATCGTGGTATCACTATCATTTGAAAAAAGATAGGAAATTAAAACACCATAACTTTGGTGCATATGTAGGCTCCTATTTGTTCCACTTTGACTTTGGCACTTTCATTTGCCTAATTTTCCTGCGGCACTGGTTTCCCAGATTGTTTATTTTTTTCACACCACTTATCAAAACTTTTGAGGCTTTTACTGGTAATCTTATCAGTTATCTCTAAGGGCTGCAAAAGGTTGGTTTCTATTCTTATAAGAAACATTACTTACCACAAACATTCATGTTCGTGCAATGATGCAATTTATTCAATAATGTTATCCTGAGACCAATAAGTTTTTGAGTTGGACATGGCCAGTAATTAATCGGAAAAAAATACTAGCCTTCTTTATTTAGTTACTATAGAACCGCAATGAACACCGATTTTTGGGTCTGGCAGCGTCGTAGTTTCGTATTTAAGAGTCAGAACATGAGCATTGTCTGTGTCCACAACTTTCTCTACCACTAAAAACCTTTAAAATTTTCCTTTAATGTGATAACCTACCTTATATTTCTATACAGGTTACCTACGGACCGACGAAGGGAATAGCCTGTGCCAACAAGAACTGTTGGCTATAATCTACCACCACCACCACCAACACCAGCATTGTCGTGCCCTCTTACACTAGCAAACACGGACACTTCGTGGTTTTTGTCCGCTTAAAATCTCCATGTACAGACAAGGTCTTTGTGTCTGCTAAGTTCTACCGTGTGGACGCGGCTTAAATCTCAAAAACAGTCATAAATCTAACTAATTAACAAATCTCAGAAAGTTGTAAGTTTAACCAATCTAAAACAACGGACAAACTAGATTTTAGTCAATACTGATAGTACATTGTTCAATATTTGCAAGAATATATAAAAAATCAAACTTCATACCCTAGGTTTAAGTATTCTCAGGAGTACTGCCGCATCATTACAATGCCGTTTGATGAAACTCCTTAAAATGTTTTCCAGTTCCTAAGCTAAAACTACGTAAAAATATATGCAAGAAGTTTTGCTTTGGTTTTCTGAGAAACGCCTAACTAATCTATTTTTCAATCTGCAAGTCATTGGTTAGCAAGAAATCAGTGTAGTTTCATTTTAAATCATGTAAAGATACTTTAATCTGAAATTGGCTAGTTTTTCATGTACTCATGTTCTCGTACTTATATTGATAGGTCACCATGTGGTGTCCTTTAATACAAAGCTAAGTTTCAGTAAGAAAAATGGCTAAATTAAGTTGGCTAACAGAAGAGTTTCATATCTTTAAAAAATAAAAACTTATTATTCAGTTTTCAACTATAAATTTCAGTAATAGATCGACGATAAAGTAAAGATGACAACTGCGAAGCAATTTAGATAAATTTATTTGAAGAAGAGAGATTATACAATTATAACTATAGATGAAAAGAATAGGTTCTACCAATAATCACTTGAATATGAACAGATTAAATTTCAGTCTGAAGAAAGCTTAAATCCTCTTTTATCAAGACTGCAAAGAACAATTTACTAACTCAACCAAAATAAGTTTCAAATGTCTTCAATAGCTAGCTTACCAGATTTAATCTGCCAGATTTCCCAGAAGAATAAAAAAGGTAAAATTTTAAGTTATGTTTTTATTGATATAGCCAGCGTTATCATTGTCAAAATTTCCCGCAAAAATAGTTTATCTTAAATTCTCTTTATTTATAGCTTACCAGTAACCCTCATACCGGAATTTCTAACAATAGTTTTCCAAATATTCCAGTACAACCGGATTTGCAAAGAAAAAAAATACAAAACGACAATTTCGCCCAAATATTTATGGACTATTTTAGCAGGATTAGCAGGATTTCCAGTAACAATGTTCAAGTATTATAGACGATCTTGACAAGGATTACATAAATTTCTTCAACTAAACCAATCCATCATGATAGAAATATAAGTTATAGTTTAATCAAATTAAATAAGTCCTTTTATCCTGATGTCACGCTATCCAATGTGAATATTAAGTGTCAATTATCAGAAAGTGTCTTGCAAAAATTTAGTAACCCTACATAAATTATGATATTTTAAGCTGTAATAAATAGTAATTGTTTGAAAGTACCAATTCCGTACTACAAAGCATGCATCCATATACTTTAAAACTCAAATGATTATCAACAATAAAATATGGAAATTATAAACAAATATGGAATAAATAAAATTTAATATAGACAAATAAGTTTAGCAAATTTGTTTGCTTTAAATTTGTGATCAGCAAATTCAAGTAAACTCCAGAACCTAATTAAAGTTGAATATTCGCCGAAATTAGACAGAGGTTTAACAGCAATCCACCCTATAGCGCGCGACAGACCTTAAAGGTCTACTGTTCGCTACAGGGAACATCCTCCCACAATTAGGGGCGCCACTCCTAATAGGGGAGGACTACCTTAAGATTATGTAATAAGAAGAACATTAAAACAATCCTTGCCTTGAGTTCAAACTGAAAAATTCTTCAGATTTTAGCGTCGTAACTAGTCAATGTGTATTTAGCATCATGTGGGTCTGTGGGCAGGGATAATACAGGCAATACCAAATCTAACCCAAATAGATTCCGATCCACATCTTAAACTTGAAACGTTCAGGCAATTCTTGGATCACAGACTTCCTTCCTGAAAGTAGAAGTAAAATAGAGAATTAAAACATGGATATTAAAAAGACAAACATTAAGTTTACAACAATAAATCTGTATTATAACTTCCATATATCAACATAACTAACCCCAAATTATATGAAAGTATTTGAAAAACAAACTTGATACAGGTCTTCACTTACCATCTAAACAAATCTTGAGTTACTGTATTTGTGAACCGGGTACCACCAACCAACAAAACAAACTATTCAAGGGAACAGCAAGGCAACCTGAGAAAGCTTCGCTATGCCAATCCAAGGACTCTAAACAGTAAAGGCAGTACATTTGGCCACGTAACTATCACTCGCTTGTTCCATTTCGTAAAAGGCTAATTAACGGCTGCCGAGAATAAAAACTGTTTTTACAGTATTGTCGACTTCTTATAAATACTATGCGTTCGCTTAACCGATAGTTCATCTATCTGGTTCTATCATATAGAGTAGGCCTATATGTGAAAGGGTCATATATATATATATATATATATATATATATATATATATATATATATATATATATATATATATATATATATATATATATATACTGTATATATATTATACACACACACACACACACACATATATATATATATATATATATATATATATATATATATATATATATATATATATATATATATATATATATATATATATATATATATATATATGTGTGTGTGTGTGTGTGTGTGTGTGTGTGTGTTTTCGTTTGATAAGCTTGATCTTGAAATTTATATTTTAACAGTAGTTTAGATTATTTCATTCATAGCTTGGGTGCACGTATTCTCTGATTATAGAGAATGTGTTTTACTTGTACAATATATCGGTTTAGATTGATTCAGAATACGTATTATTTTAATGGACTGGACGTTAACAATTCGATTTCTCTGGGATCTTAACAAAACTATTTTCTTAGTTGCATCTTGTGCTGGAATACCTTAGAATTGACGATAAGTTTACGTGTGCCTGTGTACGCAGAGATAACTCATATCATTGACGAGAGAGAGAGAGAGAGAGAGAGAGAGAGAGAGAGAGAGAGAGAGAGAGAGAGAGATCAAACAACCTTCGGAATTATACGCTTGTCTGAAATTTTTCACAGAAATGTGAGAATAGTGGACTAGTCAGATAGTATAACAGAGCCCGAATCAATTTAAGAAAAGAAATCAGCTTTATTTAACTATACATAATATATATGAGGAAAACAGATGGCAAACATGCATAGCACCCAGCAAAGGAACCTATATGATTGATTTCACTTTTATTAAGAGAATTTAGTTACACATAGTGTACTTTTATGCAAGTATTTATCTACTATAACATTGGCATTTATACTTTTTATGTCAGTTATCAAAATGTGATTGATAAATCATCATTTAAATCTACTGTACACTCATTAACGAGTCACATATGTAGTGTGATTCGGGTCATTATCTAATTGCTTGCAATTCTATTTCATTGAGTGTAAAAACACAGAAACAAACATTATAAACCTTAAATTTAATAAGAGTTTTTCAAATGTTCATTAAAAAATGCTGATACAAAAAGGATAAAAGTCCTTAGCATTAATTTCACTTTGTTGCACTTAATATTTTCCGATCTTTTCCTTGAAAAGAATCCTTTTAAAAAAATGCAAATATTTATCCTAGTCTGTGGTTTCATCTGAAATGACGGAGGTAGCTTATAAAACTTGTACAGGGTTGGGAAAACACAACACTTCAAAGTTAAAATCTCTCTCTCTCTCTCTCTCTCTCTCTCTCTCTCTCTCTCTCTCTCTCTCTCTCTCTCTCTCTCTGTATTAACATTTGCTGTTATTTACAGGTGAATATAAGCTTTAAGAATATATATATAACACTACTTTGGTGTATTGAAACGCCTAGTAGCCAAAAATATATTTATACATTAAACTTCATCGTTGATGTCCAAAATATATCGTATTGGAGCAGTCTGCAGTTTTCATAAGAAACGATTCTCATATTTTTAAAAAAAAATTCTCCTCTGAAGAATTTTAAATAAAACTGTATTTCTGTGACTGAAACAACTAGAATTTATTTCCCATTTTACCTAACATGTAAAATTTTAAAGATCTGACAAAAAATTAAAAATTTTAAAAGTAACCTGCTCACGAAAGTATACATAACAATATTGGCACATGTTAATCAAACATCCATTGCATTAGTTATTGTAAGAAATAAATGTAATATTTTGTTCAGGTAACTTATATATATCAGTTATATTATAGAATGTACTATTATTGCTAAGAATAATCATTCCGAATGAGGATTGTTATGGATGTTTTAAGAGCTTAACATCAGGCGTGGCTCCAGCAATTTCAAGATGGCATTTGCGGACTATGAAAAAGACTTTCATAGTGTGCAGTGGCCAATTTTGTGGAGAGTCTTGCATTATTATGGAGTTCCTCTTGAATATATAATTTTGCTTGTGTCTATTCATGAGGATAGTAAATGGAAAGTTAATGTTAGTGGAGTCCTATCAAATGAATTTCCAGTGAACAGTGGAGTACTCCAAGGGAATGTGTTGTCACCTATGTGGATTATCCTTATCATGAATCTTGTAATGCATAGAACAGTTGGAGATGGTGGAGAAGGATTGGACTGGATTGGTAATAGGAAAGTAGATGACCTAGAGTATGGTGATGACGCTGTCCTAATTAGCATAACGAGACAGGACTTGCAAAGGTTGCTTACCAGAATGCATGAAATATCACACGAGGTTAGGATCAATATAAATAGAAGAAAGTAGAGATGATGAGAACGGAATATGCAATAGAAGATGAAATATCATTGGCAGGTGAGAGGGGGTGGAATTATCTAGATATTTTGGAACTATGATCTCTAATACAGGATCTTTAGAATTGGAGTTTAATGAAAGATTGAAAAAAGCAAATTAGACAATGGCTACCTTAAGTAAAATTTGGAAATCAAATCGCCTGAAATTACATATAAAAATCAAGCTATATATTAGTTTAATGAGATCGGTGTTACTGTATGGACATGAGTCGTGGTATTACAATGAAACAATATCGAAAATATTTCTTAGAATATTGGAAGTTAAAGGGCAGGACAAGATTAGAAACGAAACTATAAGAAAGATTGCTCGAGTGTCATCTGTGGATGAGATCATGGTGATGGGTAGATGGAGATGGTTTGGGCATGCTCTTCGCATTCCCCACGAGAGATAAGTTCATCAAACTTTCAACTGGGCTCCACAAGGCACTAGAAGACTTGGAAAACCCAGGCCTACATTGGTGAGGACACTGACGGGCGAAGTAGGAGATGATGAGTAGAGAAGTATTGATTTAAATGCTCAAGATAGAGACAACTGGCGAAATCTAACCGAGGCCCTTTGCGTTAATAGGCGGGGAGGAGATGAAGATGAGCATTTTGATATATATATATATATATATATATATATATATATATATATATATATATTGATCAGTCCTTAGTTACGTTAGGCTTATATTTCCATTTTCTACATATATTGGGGTATGCCTGACTCACTTATATCTGATCTAAAGCCACGATCATAATGGCCACAATTTAGCTCATTATAGCATTACAGGACATTATGATGCCAGGATAATGGTACAGGTGTTTATCTGCAAACACCTAATAGGTCACCTCATCCCAACCATCACTTGTTGCCATGTTTAGGACCCCGTCGCTGTAACAGTACCCTGGTGTTACATGAGGTTCAGTCATTGCTATTGGTCATCATGTGATGGTGTAAGCCGTGCATTATCATGTTGACAGTTGCCTTGTTTTCCGTGATGTAGTAATGCGTGAGGGGAACACGACTTGACAATGCAACCAAGCGACTGTCTCTGAGCATGAAAGGGCACACGAGCGGAGAGAGGGAAAGTATTCGGGATTGACCTACCATGACAGGCACATTTCCTCCACCAGCTCTTTTCTACCCAACATCTCTTCCAACAGCTCTTTGCTACTCTTCTTCAGGTTGCCCCGGTAAACTCAAACCAAATCAGGTAGCCCCAAAATTTTGAGATTTGCTATCAATTGGGTGACCAAGGTTCGTTGGTACCACACGAAACCTCTATTATTCAGAATTCTATTTATGGCTGGTAGCACTTTGAAATCAGTAGCTTTCATGTTCAAAATCTTTAATAAATACATATTTTCTGTGAGCTTGCATAACTGCAAGATAACAAATTTCACCAAACTTCTTTATACTCTTGAATTACTATCTACCTAATTATAACTATGGAACACATCAAATGAAAGCTTATTTTCTCTCAGATAATAAACGTCTTGTCTTGTCAAAAGTCATAGATTACATGAATATATATAGTGGCTGCAGTGAAGGTACCATGAGAAATATTTATAGTCTGGCAAGCCGCAAGAATAATTAAAACATTAGGAATAGTCACACATGTAATTCTTCAGTATATAACTATTGTGTAATAGCTGTATCACATTTGCAAAAGCGGCTTCTCCAAGTTAATTTTGTATTCCATCTATGAAATTTGGACCATTAATAGGGAAGATGTTACAAATTTAGTGATATGCTGTCTGAGAATAATCCAATTAGGATCCAACCACAGGCATCTGTATCCATACCCAGTTCCCACCAGTAGAGTTACGGTTTATTTCTATGATGTAAAAGCTCAATATGTCTGTAGTTAATTGCAGTGATTTAGCAGTTTCCTGTGTCGTGTATATGAAATACAGTTTTGGATATGCATGCCTAAGGTTTGTCTGTTGTGATTGAATTATTTTACTTTCAGCCGGAAAGATAACCGGACATGTTCAATTTTCGATTATAATATATCCTCTTCTATTCAAGGTAATTAATTTCTATTATTATTATTATTATTATCATTATTATTATTATTATTATTATTACTAGCCAAGCTACAACCCTAATTGAAAAAGCAAGATGCTATAAGCCCAAGGGCTCCAACAGGGAAAAATAGCCCATTAAGGAAAGGAAATAAGGATATAAATAAATGATGAGAATAAATTAACAATATATGTCTAAAAACAGTAACAGTGTCAAAACAGATATGTCCTATATAAACTAAATTATTAACAACGTCAAAAACAGATATGTCATATATAAACTATAAAAAGACTCATGTCAACTAGTAATCAAGAAAATATTCAAGCATATACATAATAACATAGTTAATAATATTTGAGGGAATTTCGTTCATGCGTAGTGAAGCCCTTGACTGGGAACACTTTAGTTATTCAGATGCTGAAACTGCATTGTGTCTGAGGAAAATCTCTGCAGCCAATGGGAGTGTTGCTCTTCCAGAGAGTGCTCATCCTCATGAGTTTATGAGAGTCGCCTGGGACAACATTGACAGAATGGACGAGGCAATGACTGGAGAAGAAACCTCACACAGAGTAAACGTCATTTCAGTACAACATGGCCGTTGAAAGAACAAGAACCTGACATTCCATAATCCAAGCAACAAAGTCTAAATATTTAAAACATCCCATTGCTCATTTATATATCAAGGGAGAGGACAAGTCCACATACTTTGAAAACAGTTGAAGCTGACCATTCAGATATCATCAAAACTGTCCTGCACAAAAACCTTGTGTGGTTCCTTGTTTGTCAAGCTGACACATCTGAACAAAATATCAACAGCTGTACTGGATTCAACATTGTCATGAGAAAGGAAAACTATCGTTCAGGTTGTTATTGGTTACCTTCCAATTATAGACGCACCTGCTACAGGCATATCAACTGTAAATGAAATCCTGAACCAGTCTAAAATCCGAGGACCACTTAAACTTGTGGAAATAGTGGTGTATGTGACCAGGCTTTGTACAAAAAAATTGCAGAGATTGGTAGGAAACATCCAGATCAGTACCAGAAAGACATCTTCAAAATGGGAGACTTTCATATAATCCGAAATACCGTGTTAATAATTGGCAAATGTTTCCATGATGGCGGCTTTATAAGCATACTCAGTGAATCATGGGTCATTACTAACGTTTTCATTGCCAGTGTAAACGAGGTGTCAGGTGCCATAAATATATATACAAAGCTATGCTCTGGTTGGCATGAAGACAGTTTCTGCTGTGGATAGAAGAGAACCATCCAAAAATGAAAACATCATTGGAAACTCAACTAAAAGTGATACATGATCTCCATGATGACATATTTCCGCAGACCCATGAAGGAACAGTGCCGAATGAGCCGGTCCTGATTTTCCTACATTACTTCTCATCGTTTCTGGATAGGCTTAGACACAACAGTACATTATCTGAATATTGGATGAGTTATCTCAATATGGTAGTTGCGCTTCTGGGTCTCAACTGAGATTCCAGTGAAGAACATTGGCAGTCACACTTGGCATGCCTTTGGGAATGCATTACATTTTGTTTCGCGTATGATGAAACATACTGCGCACATTTTATTCCAGCTTACTGTGGTGAAATGCCCCAGCTTCCAAAGAGTCATCCACAGGTTCATCTACTGTTTGAAGAGGGCCAGTTTTCTGTTCAGATAGGTTCACAGAATACAAAGACACCAAAACTCAAGTAGTATCTGTTCACTTTAGTTTGAACCAGCCATATCTACATGCCGAGTTGCAGGGGTCCCAGAGTTCGACTGATGATTTGCTTAACCAATTTAAAGAGTTTGAAGACCTGATAAACATCAGCAATGCTACTGATGCTCCTGAATCTGTTGCCAAAGATTTACTATTAGCAAAAGAACAGGGCAAATTAGCATAAATGTCCCAAGGCTTGCACAGAAAATATGAAGATGTATATGTGTTCTATATAGTGAGATCAATGGCCTTTTTAAAAGTACGATGATTGCTATAAATTGTTGTCAGAGACCATTGAACTCTCTTATAAGAGACATGTGTTAAGTCTTATAGGTGATGCGTCTCAAGTCGTATGGTAACAGTATCTTTCCATCACAGTAGAGGTTTCCATAAATCTAATAGTTTTAGACTATTGACAGAGCAACAATGTCTTACTTACTCAAGGAATGGCAGTACCACTCAAACTCTCACAAGATCTACATGGTACTCGCCTGAGAGTATCTTGCTGTGCAAAGTGTATACCTAACCTTTTGTACTAAAGTAAATAAAATGTATGTTCCGAAGTCTCATTATCCGTCGACATGAAGCATAATTGGTGTCAGGTGAAAAAATACATATACTTGTGTATGCTGTGAGTGAAGTTGTACTTTAAGCAGGTAAAATGAAGTTAAAGATGCCAAGGTATCCAAGGTTCAACATAGTAGCCACTGCTGCTGCAGGAGATGAAAACGAAGGACCAGTAGGCTATAATGATGTCAATGAAGAATATAGACGAGAACAACGAACGCAGGATTTGGAAAATAGGTTAGATAGCCTAACCAAGTTAATAAACAGAGTATTAGTTGAACAGGAGGCAAAGCAGCGTGCAGCCATAACATCTTGGACGTACATAAACGAAATTGAAACGCACAGGAGTGAAAGCAGACATATGAAGCCGGGTGAAGATAATCAAAACGCCATAGTTTGAAAACTACCAGAATTCCAGGCAAGTTTTAGGCCTTTTGACAACCAACCACCTAATGAAGGGTTTCAATTCATTGAAGTGTTTTTGGAGAGACTTTGAAGTAGCCAGCATTTCGCTTCTAAATCAAGGAAGCTCCTTGAAACCACCACAGTTAGTGACACCTATCATCCTTAACGCACCAGGAGGAAATAAACTACAGGCAAGACAAAGAATGATAGTCAAGTTTCTGATGGAATTTGCCAAGTTTACATATGATTTTTCTATCTTACTTACCTTGGGTATTCTACGAATCCAAGCTATACTTGGTCTTGACTTTGTTATAAATAATAAAATATACACTTGTGAGGAAAAAGACAGAATAACAGTAAGTGCCTGTGTTGGAAGGGAGAGACGAGTGGGTAAGGTTACGGCCATACCTAAAACAGGAAAAATATTACCACCCCAGGTGCTTACGAGCATATCAGTGAATAAGTGACTCCATTTCAGTCTCTTCTGGAGGGAACCAAGGTCGTTGTTAAACCACATGAAAAATGGGCACATGTAGTCTTAGAGGGCTTGTCAGAAATAAAAGAGAACAAAGGAGATATTCCAATAGTTAATTTGACAAATAAGAGTTGGGTTAGGAAGTGATTCTATATGTGAATTGGAGTTATATGAAATTACTGATAACATAATCTTGTGAGCCACGACTCTAGCCTGCACAGACGAATGCACTCAGAACTTTATTAGGCAAGGTCGGAAACAATATCCGCCAGAATATCAACCTGTAGTTAGTAACATTGTTAATAATTATCCCGGTGTAATTGCAATTGGAGACGAGCCAACTGGATGGATTGATTGATTTCTCTTTAGCATTGAAACAGGGCTGGCAGACCTAACCAGGTCAAGGCCTTACAAGGTACCCATTCATTTCCATAGAGAGATAGAAAGGGAAATTGGTAAATTAAGGGAACAAGGTATTATCGAGGAGAGAAAATCCCCCTGGGCTTCTCCAATTGTAGCAGTTATGATAAAAAATGGCTCTATAAGATAGTATGTAGATTATAGTAAGTTGAATGCAGTCACCATTATCATTATTATTATTATTATTACTAGCTAAGCAACAACTTAAGTTGGAAAACCAAGATGCTATAATCCCAAGGGCTCCGAATGGAAAAAATAGCCCAGTGAGGAAAGGAAACAGGGAAATAAATAAACGATATAAAAAGTAATGAAAAATTTAAATAAAATATCATTAAAATCATTAACAACATTAAAACAGATAATTCATATATAGACTATAAAATGACTTATGTCAGCCTGTTCAACATAAAAACATTTGCTGCAAGTTGAAACTTTTGAAGTTCTACTGATTCAACTACCCAATTAGGAGGATTATTCCGCAACTTGGTCACAGCTGGAATAAAACTTCTAGAATACTGTGTAGTATTGAGCCTCTTGATGGAAAAGGCCTGACTAGAATTAATTGTATGCATAATATTACAAACAGGATGGAACTCTCCCGAAAAATCTGAATGTAAAGGTTGGTCAGAATTATGAAAAATCTTAAGCAACATGCATAATGAACTAATTGAACGACGGTGCCGAAGATTAATATCTAGATCAGGTACAAGAAATTTAATAGACCGTAAGTTCCTGTCCAACAAATTTGATTGCACTCAATCAAAGAATTACTCGCAAAGGCACGGGATGATAAATATTTTACAACTATCGATTTAAAATCTGGATAATATCAAATATGCATTCAGGAAGATAGTAAATGCAAAACAGCTTTCATAGCCAATTACCAGCTATTTTAGTTTCATTTTTTTCCTTTCAGAGTTAAAAATGCTCACTGTCATTTTTTTAGAGTAATGATGGCAGTGTTGTCTTCCTTAATTTGCCACAATGTTCTTGTTTATATACACGATATCATAATTACAGGGAAAACGACGGAAAATAATAACAATATACTTAAAGTTTAAAAGCATTGCACCATAATGGTAAGAAAATAAATTTATCAAAGTGCAACTTTTTCTGTAAACAAGTCGAATTTTTAGGTCATATCATGACCCCAGAAGTTATTCAACCCTGCCGCAGTAAAGTAGACGCTATTATAGATTTCCCCAGGCAGCATATCCCTAAGGGAGTAGCTGGGTTCCTTGGCCTCGTGGGGTATTACAGTAAATTCATAAGAGGTTTTGGAGAGATAGGGAGACCCTTAGATGCTTTAAAGAAACAAAAAGTAATAAATTGGGGAGTGGAAGAAGGAAGAGACTTCAACCAATTGAAAGCTGCCTTAACTAGCGGTGAGTCACTCGCATACCCTAGATTTAATGCGAGTATCTAGATTTGATCGCCCGTTTTTAGTAACAACAAATACGAGTAGCATAACTATTGGTGGCGTAATTTCTCAGCGAGATAATGAGGGTAGAGAGCAACCTTTTTGTTTTGCTTCCAGGGGATTAAGAGGGACAGAAAAGAATTATAGTACCTTCGATCAAGAGACATTGGCTATACTTTGGGTTCTTGAGAGGCATTGGTTCTTTTTATTAGGTCAGCCAATTGAGTTGCAAAGTGATCATCAGCCTTACGTGTTTTATTTTGTAAGGAAGACTGGACGTCTAGAAAACAGAAGTGGATTGGAAAATTGTTAGAATTTAACATAAAGGGATTGGACTACATAGAGGGTAAACCTAACAATGTAGCTGAAGCCCTTTTTAGAGGTACAGTAATAGGACTAACTACTAGTGTACAAAAGAGGAATGAAGAACAGACACAAAATGTTGAGTTACCCCATCAAAATAGATATGAATTCAGGCGATGAACAATTATGAAACGAGAGAGAGAGAGAGAGAGAGAGAGAGAGAGAGAGAGAGAGAGAGAGAGAGAGAGAGAGAGAGAGAGAGAGAGAATGAGTGTGGGTGACAAGAGACCCCGACTGGGGGTGTCCAGAATGATTGCTCTGATGATGCAGGTGTGATTGATCTAGGAGGTTGGGACATAAAGGAAGTCCAAGAAGGATTTCAAAAGAGGAATGGATGGGAAGAGTACGAGCAGTGATTAAAGGGGAGTCAGATATTTACCCATCGTTTATAAATGTGCCTCTTGAGAATTTTTTTTTTTATAGAGAATGATATCTTAAATTGTGCTTACAAGAAGAGGGGAGGGAAATTTGAGGACGGTTAGTTCTTCCTCATTCTTTAATCAATCGAACCATCTGCATTGTACATGCAAGTCCGTATGCAGAGCATTTGGGGATTGATAGTACATTAAGGAGAGCACGTGAATCTTTCTTTTGGTTAGGAATGAAAAAATCTATGGAAATGTATATAAAATGTTGTCATGCTTGTAACTGTTTCAATCGGCATAAAAATACTGTACCAGAAGCCGGAAAGTGGCCTGCGATTCATATTAAATTTCATAGGGTGCACATAAATGTGGTAGGACCATTTTCTACTGGTATAACACAAGAGAAGTATATATGTATATTTGTGAATACATTTACTCATTACACTCATACTTACACATTGTTGGATAAGTCAGGAAATTCATTAGCCCAGGTGCTGTGCTCTTTCATTACTAGGTTTGGTTGCCTAAGAATTTTGATAAGGGATAATGGTCTCAAGTTTATAAATCTGGTGGTGAAATCGGTCATGGACTTGAAGAAAATTTAAATCTTTTCAGTGACCGCATATAGGTCTTCAGCTAATGGTTTAGTGGAATTTTATAATACAGAAGTAGTTTGAATTGTACACTACTTAGTGGCTGATGACTCCCGTCATTGGTATGACATGCTTCCTACCGCTGGGCTATCTTTGAACATTGCATATAATGCTTCACTCCGGGACACGCTTTTCTTTTTAGTGTATGGATAGGATCCTATGTTACCATATACAGTCCTGATAAATTTGCACCCGTTGCCAAATTATTCAACTGAGCAACAACGAGTCTATTTGCTAAATGTCTCAAGGTGACTCATGAGCACCACTGAAAGGTTTTTGAAAAGAGGTAATGAAAAACACAGCTCAAAGTACGATGTATGGTTGAAAACCGCACTGGTAAAGGTATTTGTGGGCGATCGTGTGTATTTGAAACGATTACAACCTAGGAAACACACACTAGAGCTAAAGCATTTGGGTCTGTACCAAGTAAAGACGGTTAAATCTAACACAGTAGTGATACAAAATATTATTAGTGTAGTGTCTGAATATCATCAGGCACACATACATGTGGTTCCGGAAGAGGTAGTTTTTGAAAGTGTCAGAGTGTACACCCTTACCCCTGTGTACGTGAAATTTCCAGAGTTGATGAGTAGGAATTTGTTGTTGTTGTTGTTGTTGTTGTTTTAACAGACCCCATTTCTTCTTTTGACATGCTCTAGATATAAAATGTTCTTTTGTGGGTGCTTAATATAGTAAAGTAAAGTGATGTGAAGGTTTTGCTGTGTCTAGCAATACATGTGACATACTGCTGAGTAAACCAAATAAAAAAAAGAGAGTGACTTTAAAAAGATTAGGTGTGATCCATAAGGCAGATACTGTATTATTGATGTATTTACATGATTCCTGGTTACAGGGACCGGGATGATTCCCGTAAGGCAAGTAGCTATGGGATTAAAGTTTAGCCCCTAGGCGAGGCAGTGTTAGAGATTGTGTAGACGTGGATATCTTTTACTTAATTAGAGTTATAATAAGGGAAAGGTGGTAAAGATGAATGATTTTTGCGGTAAACAGCCAGGGACCACTGATCAATAGTTACAAGTGCAAGAGTAGTAGTAATTTTGAAAATGCCGAAACGATGACGGTGGTTTGTGTTGCGAAATTTTTCCGTAAACCTGTACAAGTAAAATTGAGGGATGAAGGACAGCCTATTCTTACGCTTATCCTGCCTTGTTCAGGCCTGTATTACCCGTAACCAGAGGGAGATTATTGTTGAGACTGTGTAATACCGATATTGATATGATCTTTTTATCTTTGAGTATAATGTATTATAGTTACAAAGGTCATAAGGAAAAATGAGTGGAGTTATTTTCTATTTATTGTGTACATTTTTATATAAATTATTTTTTTTTTTTATGTGAAATATGTCTATTTTTTTAGTTTTATTCATAGCATACATTTGATCCTTTTTCTAGGGTGACTGGAGACACTGCCCCTCCTCCTTCAGCAGGTGTGACTATGCCCCTACTCTTCCAATTGTCAGTTTTGATACAGCACATTCAGGAAGGAATGGTAGCTTTCTGATTCTACTTTTACGGCTACTCTCCCTTGTTCTATTGTTTAGTCTTTTTCTGTTTTGATTGAACTTCAAATACATCGCACCTACGGAAGTTAATCCCACCTGCGAGATCTGGGTATTCAGTCTGAAGAACCCTTTTCAGGTCACTTGTCACCCACATACATCCACCTTGTTCATATCTCTCTTCCTATTGCTCGCAACTCCACCCATCTTCTCACCTTCTCTTTTCATATAGCTGGCCACCTTCTACACTCTCTTTTGTGAAGAAAGCCTCTCAACGGCACAACGGGTAGCCCGGCCACTCTCAAGTTTGGCTAGGATCTTCGCTGCCTTGTTTAATACTGCTAATGCAAGGGTGTAAGGTATGGCTCCCCATATTTTTGGCCTTCCTCGGCAATCTCTGCCACCTTATCCTCGGGTATTGGGTGGGGTAGCTCCTCTCCCTTGCCCCACTTAATTCTTTATCTGTATTCTATGAGAGGTTACTGTAGGCCTGACAGAAATAGAAGGGGAGGGACTTCGAGGAAGGGCACTCAGCACATACTGTAGATGTCCTCCATACACTCACTACCCGCACATGTTGAGATCCTCCCTCAACTGCTGACCATGACCTCCTCTTCCCCGAACTGGTGGTTGTTGTGCATCGAAACTCCTCGTATTCATAAACACTAATGCTGTCCTTTGTTGTAAACACCATATCAGGAAATGTTTTCTGGTTTCAGGCTGTCTACAGTATATTTTGCATGTCCATCATGGCATCGGCCAATTCTCAATTGTTGTCAAATAGATATCCATATATATGAGGATTTAAGAGCCTTGTAATATGTTTTGGGAAAATTGGGATAGTGAGCTATCACAATCCTTGTACATTAGGTTTTCAAAACTAAGGATGGACTCTCCCACCCAAATTTAGGTCTGATATTCAATGTCTCTTATTGCATTATGCGATGTGAATTTTTTAGCAGATACCAATGCATTTCATTATAATTTCCAAGATACTCATGAGGTCAATTTGGCAATTTCCTTGTGGGTGTTGCCACCAATAACTCTAGGAGCTTGTTTTTTTTTTCTTTTTGTTTATGCCAGTAGAGGATGTATTTTACATTATTATATTTGTAGACAAGTGTTTCCAGCATTTCGACGCACTCGCAATATTTGTTCTGGTCCTCGCTCAAAATACCCACTGTATTGACCTTCAACCTCATTTCACTCGAGTGACAAACTATGAACACTCATTTGCATTCACTTATAAAATCCTGACATCCCAAAAGTGGAGTCTGGCTTTATTTTCTTCACCTTGTCTTACTCCATACGTTACCCCTACATGCGTGGCGACTTTGATGTTCCTTGAGAAGACTTTGATGAACTGAAACCCTTCTTTGGGACTTAATTATCAAACAGCCTGACCATTAAATGTAACTCAAGCAACTTCCAGATAATGGCATTTTGTCACCAGCTTGGCCATCGTATCTCTTCGCGATTGAATCCCTTTTTGTTGGCTTTGCTAACTTAATCCATCAACAAAGTATGTCAACATATAAAGCCTGTCGTCTCCTTCCTGGGCACGCCATGGTTGTATGCTTCTTTTTCAGTAACTCCGTTGCATCTGAAAGACCATCTAGCCTTGTTTTCCCCAGTAACAACTGCGGTAGCTCTAGTTTTTGTATAAATGTTGCACTTTGTCTTCTATGGCTTTAACGTAAGTCGTTTGTATTTCACCTACGGAGACCCTACACCTGTCACTATGTAATGACCCGATCTTAGGTCATTTAAGCTCACGATTTCGATTATGCTTTTATTGCGTTAAGCACCTAATATAACTACAAAAGAAGCGACTTTACAGAGGAATCCTTTTGTTCACGACGAGCAGTTGACTCATAATATCTAGGCATTCTAAAAAATGCTGAGCCTACTGAAATCGTAGAAATCTCCTTAAATGGAAGATTCCTCGTTTCAATAATGTTACACACAAATAACACCTCTAAATATTGGTTAAATATCATATTTATTAATAATAAGCATTTGATTATCTGTCCAATGAGACTTGGAAGACGATGTAAATGTATATAAACATCCTCAAAGTAGTGGCATTGATAGAAATAATAACAATGTAATCAACAAAATACGTAATATCAATACAAAGGCTCTACTGTATTACTTGTCTAAACTTACAAGAAAGAGAAAATAAAGACGCTACAAAGAAAGCTAAGATTAAGTCCTTCGGCACAAACTCTCAACACTGAAAGAATTTGTTAAACATTTTATTTCTGTCACACCGGTATAACAGTAGCGACAATAATTTGTCTTTTAAACAAATGAACTGATCACCTATATATGAATTAGGAATAACTCCTCTCTCTCTGCTATTTGACATTGCATCTCATTACAAGACTTTTTACATTCCCTCCCTTTTTAATTAATATGTTTCTCATTTGTATGGTAGTGTTGTTGCAAGTGTCTGATCGCATTAAAAATGGAGATAAATGGTCTACGCTTCATTAATTAAAGTAGTTTATCAGATATTATGACGTAATATAGCTTACAACTCCATTAATATATAATATTTAGTTCTCAGAGGTTTCCTCTGTACCATTTTCAACCTCGTTGGTCCACTGTACATTCTTGCTTTAATTATTTAACTCTCTCCCGTCTCTCATATATTTTCGCTATCCCTTCATTCTCTGTACAATTTCATCAACATATTTCTGCTGTATTTCCAATTCCTTTTCTGTCAGTATGAACACCATCAGCATTTTCTTACATCATACGTTTAATTA
>NC_090739.1:41160662-41190662 GCF_036898095.1 Palaemon carinicauda | reverse complement strand
ATCATCGATTATCTATTATGCAAAGTTAATACTTAAATTTCGTTACTTATCGACCTTCCATCAACAGCAGCTATTTTATTCTACTGCTGCTATCTTTTACAAATCAACTAATAATGAATTAGGTTAGCCAAATTTACTAGAACATTGACGGGTATCAAATAAATCTCAGGCAATGATACAATATCTTACAGGCTGTATCAGGAGTCTACAAGCATCCTGTCTCCACAACCCCTAAAACAGAAATGACTTTCCTATTTGCTCAGTTTCGGAATGGCCGGGCAGGGGGGTAGAAGGAGAACACCACTCCCCCCTTCCCTGGAAAGTGTCTACTTGGTTCCTCTTACGAAAAAAGTAGCAATTGAGAAATAATAGTATTATATATACATACATACATATATATATATATATATATATATATATATATATATATATATATATATATATATATATATATATATATGTGTGTGTGTGTGTGTGTGTGTGTGTGTTTGTGTGTGTATGTATGTGTGTGTGTGTGTTTGTGTTTTGTATTTGCATTGAAAAGTTGAGACGTCAAATGATTATACAGAATAGAAATATGGCAACTCGATTTGTAACATTTGTATACTTTTACTGTCTGATTCGCTAAGGTTCGAGAAGGCTACGCCTATTTCGTCGAAGTTGTAAGAAGAGCAACTCCTTGTCCGTTTTGTCCTGGGAACACTAGAGACATCTGACGAAAGATTTCCCCTGAGTGTCGGCGTTCTTTTGATTCTAACTGTACAGTATATGTTTACAGGAACAGCTTCACTAAGGAAAGCGAAACATTTCGAGTCATTAAAAATGAATTTTAAGAGAGTTTATTTATATCTTTATCATCTGTTTTTCTCCATTCAATTTAGCTTTATCTCTGCTGACACTCGTTCGCTCTCCCCATACGACGACACACGCGCACGCTCGCGTAAACTCTATTACCCCTCTGGAGCGCCTATAATATTCAGATAAGATGGAACTAATTTTCTTAAAAACTTGGTATTGTCGTTCAACTTTGTTCTTATTCTAAGGAAGCGTTGGGCTGAAAGTCATTTACAACTCTCCGTCATTTTGCTAATAATTATAAGGTGTCCGGGTAAATTTAGTCCTAAAATCTAGTCTTATTATGGGCCAATCTCCCTTGCAATTACGCAGGAATTTATGGATGGCTTGGAATGAATGATGGTCAAGGCAGATATGCCTTTGCTTCTGTTGCTGTTTGTGCTGCCTGCCGCAGTTGGCACTTCTGTTGTTGCACGTGATTCTGGTGTTGTCCATTTGGCGTCGTTCTGTTTGCGTTCTCTCAGGGAAGTCTTGTAATCTATGTAATAAATAATATTAGCATAACCTTAGATAATTCTTTCTATAAAAGATATACTTTGATTTCAGCGAAAGAATTTATATTTGGAAGTACAGTAACGATATTGTAGGAACGCTTGGGAATGATGGTGCATTGAATGGCCATTTTTAAAATAGCTGTATACGAATTACTACAGGAAAGGGTGGATTCAGTAAATCAGTTTGTTGAATTTACACGATAATTAACTTGACGCAAATCATTCCTTGGTCAAAATGTGTATCAGAGTAAAACTTTGTGTCTCCACTTTAAAATCGTCCCTTAATTTACTTTATTGCAGGAGTGGATTTGGAACTTCCGGGGAGACTTTAAATATTCTCAAACGTCATAATTATGTAAGAGATTCATGGCGCTATTTTCAAAAGAAAAACCGTCCCGTAATTATGATAATCATGCACTGCATCGTATGTGCATAAGCTATCGTAAACATAATCAGTCATCAGGTAAAATGGAAGAATGAGTTCGAGTGAGCTATGAAATTCCACAATATATCTACGCCTTGTCAGTATATCTTGGTTAAATGTGTGTATATTTATTAACCTATCAAAGTTTAAATTAAAGAGGTCAGTATTTCTTATCTAAAATATGTGTATCAACGTATTAAAGATCTAGTTATAGAGGATTTCTATCTTTACATGGAAAATTACTAGAAAAAGAAAATAATGAAACATTGTCTCTTTTTACGGAAGATATTTCTAGGAAAAGTAGCAATAGTGTTTTTTTTTTTTTTTGTCAGATTACAGATGAAATAGAAAGCAACGAGAAAAGGAATATTTCCGCAATTCCAAAGAGTTTATTGTTGTACAGATCTTCATTTAGAAAAGGGAAAGCTGAAAGTTTTCGCTGAGATCTTGGCCTTTAAACATTATTACATTAATTTGGGCATGAGGAAAAAGACAAATACTTCACAAATCCGACAACATTTAGTTTAATTCTTGATCCACTTCAATATCCGGATTTGATCCATATCAAAAGGAGATAAACATTTTGCATCTCAAATAAATGCACATGAAATTGTGGACAGACTTCCAGAGACAAACACTGACGTACGAATGAATGCACAAACTTCCGTTCAACTTCATCAGTTGACATAGTTACAGAAGTTTGAAACGTTTTCTAGATAAACTGGCAGCTAAAATATTCAAGCCGTTGCTTTACAGGTTCAGCGTGGCGCTGAAATATAAAGAATTAAAACAGTGCTGATAAATTCCCTGGCTATATAAATGGAAAGGAAGAAAGAGTAAGATTTTGGCCCATAAAATATTTTGTTGATCATTAAGAGATTATACATACAGAAACTATGCTGGAATCATGAATAAGACTATTGAAGTTGTATGGCAAATCTAATAAACTACATATGAAGGACGGAGTACTTGAAATAATATTCGCAATGAAGTAAAGTAAATGTTTGGCAAAAATTATGAAGGTGAACAAAATTCCGCAGCAGCTTTGAAATGAAAAACTTTTTTTTTTTTTTTTTGCACCTGACCTCGGATGTTCGGACATAGTATACAAATATGAATATGTAGTTTGTAATAACTGCTACCTCGGCGGAAACAATGTTCGTTCGCTGTTCGTTTGTTTGAGCCTCAGATGCACATTTATTGAAGCAAGCAGATTTTATTTAAGTCTCTTTCCTTCGTCATTTGGGACTTTTGCGAATGAACAAAGATGAATAAATCAAAATAAAAAAGTACATCCTTTTTAAGTTCTTAATTAAAAATGTGTGCTAAAAGACTTTCAAAATCCTCTGGTTTTTGGCATATTAGAAATAGTTTTCATTTCCCATTGGCGTGATCTAAGTACTTCATATTTTTATTTACAGTGTTGTCTTTTATATAGCTCAGCGTTCATAATCAATTATTTGGTTTAATACTATATTATTCATATGATTTTATATCCCATTCGTTTAAAAAGCTAATTACACATGTTTACGATGCAATTCTTTAATTTAAATGAATGTAAGCAAGAAAAAACCTTAAATTAAAACTGGCAAGTTTTCAAAAGAAGTTAATTCCTATGACAGGAAATAAACAATGGACGGATATATTCCATATTCAATTTAATATATTCCAGTAAAGAAAAAACTATAATATCAGGAGATCCAGACTCAGTAGACCGCCCCTTAATCCAAACCAGGGAATTGTAAATAGGTCAGGAAAAGAAAATATTAAACATGTTATTCCTACATATATTCTAACATTATACGTTTGAATATGTTCTTAATGGCAATCTTGTAATCTAGAATCATAGCTCTTTTGGTATTTTAATTGCTCTTTTTCCATAATTGCCTCTAACTATTGCTAAATGCTCTATCTACGAGGATGCTTCTTTGGCGTTTCCTGTTGCTTTGTCACATACGTTGTTTACTAATTGACCATTCTGAGTTATCTTTGAATAATGTTTCACCATTTGCTGCGAGTATTGGAGTTAAAAGGAGTTCTCTGTATTAGGGTGAAGTTCTCTTACAGCGGTTCTAATTAAGAGAGAAGCCACGTAATTGGATCCTTGAAAACAAGAAATCTGAAAATGTTTGTAGAAATGTTCTGAAGTTGGATACGCCTTATTAGAGTTCAGCATGCTAGATTGCAACGCGAAGGAAAATAAACTTTCGATTACAGTCTTATTCATTTTCTTTGTTCATCTTACCAACACTTGGCTATTTTATCTATCTTAATAATGTTTTTATTCGTAAATCTAACGTGATTGTCGTATAATATGTTCTCTGCTAGAATTCTAAAGCCTCTTGGCAATGGTTACACACATAATCCATCTCTGCTTCCTTCTCAAGCCTGTATGCCATAGGTCAAAATAAATCTACATACTTTTTATGTGATAATCCTTACTTCGATAAAACTTCACAACTATTAAAAATATAGTGACTTTAGATTTTAAACGATATTAGAGTTTATTCCATTTTCATGTTTCAAAAAATATTTCTGTGACAAAATATAAAAGGCTACTCATTAGTATAAATCTGTAACGGTTTATATTCACCATGTTTGTTTTAAGAGCACAGCATACTTATCTTAATCAATGATATATGTTGGTACTTTCAGTAACAATGTAGAATACTTTTTTGAATAGCAGGAACACATAGTCAGATGCGAAATGTTGTGTCGACATCTCTCTCTTTCTCTACTAACACAATTTGCATCATTGATTGAGAGAGTTGAGTAAGTCTTAATTCACCAAATTCATCCCCCATTTAGGGAATTCTTTTCCAGATTGTTTTTTGTTTTATTAATGTCACCTCTTTTCATGTGCTCTCCTATCTCTTCCCTTGGGATTCAGTCAAATCTTTTTTTTCTATATCCTATACAATTCTTTTCTTATTTACTTCAATATTCCATAAAGGGCATTTGGTTAGGCTTCCAGCCAGCTTTCACGCTAGAAAAAGGCCTTCGCTATAAAGTTATTTGATACGTACATATGAATTATAAATACGTTTGATATACATTCGACTGTGTATAGCTCTATCCAAGATTAAAATTCTGGAGAGAGAGAGAGAGAGAGAGAGAGAGAGAGAGAGAGAGAGAGAGAGAGAGAGAGAGAGAGAGAGAGAGAGAGAGAGAGCTTTTACAGGTCGGGAACTTAACATCAATGATCATTTATTGTATTGTGAATTAGCAATACTTTCATAACAATTAATCTTCCCTTAATCTTCCTAGAGAGAGAGAGAGAGAGAGAGAGAGAGAGAGAGAGAGAGAGAGAGAGAGAGAGAGAGAGAGAGAGAGAGAGAATGGCTCCAATCTCCTGCCCGGAAATAAACTAAAAGCATTGAAAGTGTCAAAGTGAAAGGTGAAATCGCAGTTATGGCCTAAGAGGAAGAAAAAAGTATTGGTATCAGTCACAGTAAAATCGTCGGTAGTTCGCAAAACTCAACTTTGACTGAGCCATCCACTTACTATCTAGAATGGTTCCTGGACCACATCCGAGTCTCCCCAGAATCTAATTACAAATCACGACTAGTTCAACATTCAGCCAAATATTTGCAATAATCTATATTTAGGTTTTTTATGCGGTTCCCAATTTACAAGCTATAACATTGGTACAGTCGGGCAAACACGACCTCATTGTCTAAAAAACACAATGCATAACGGAAGTGAACGTTCTTGAATATTCTAATATGGTTATGGAAATGCTTTAATAACCGTAACTCAACTTTAAGTTCCCACGCCGTGTCACAGGCCAAATTGTCTGAATAAGGGATTGAGCAGCTTTCACTTTTATCCCCAGCGTACATATTTGATAAACACGCAGTTTTATTCCTTTGGGCAACATGGATGTATCGAGAATTATTGAAAAGCCTCCACTGGGGCCCTTTGCCAATGCAACAGGAACAACAACTATAAACCCCCATCAACGGCTACACTGGGGATGGACTAAACAACTGCCGGTTATCGACTGTATTGTAACTCTCTTTAACTTTAATTACGATTTTTGTCGCTGTACATGGTATACGTGCGAGGTAAAACATCCTACCTTAAAATACATCTATATCAAATTTTTTTTTCAACTTTAATTCTTATGGCGTTGCTTGATGCTTTAGTAATCATCAATAATATCTTTTAATCATTAGACTTTCAACCATCCCTAGGATTATAAGAAAGTGTAATCTTATAAGCTGGAAAATAAAGTTTTATTGATTCGATGAACCATTATGGTTTTCATTGTCTATGCTGAAATTCATTCCTATAGTTTAAACATTCTACTGAGAGTTTTTTTGCGAGGCGAAAGTTTGGTAACATTTCAAGCTATATTTAATTTTGAAAAGAATAAAGGAATGAGAAACATGCGATGATAATGGACATTGAGTACGCTTTGCCAGTGCATTGTTTAGGTACACATGGATGTAGAAGTCCCTGAATCTGATAACTAAATGTTTAAAGGTTTAAAGGCAGTTCATGAATGGCAGAGGCAAGGGACAGTGACACTGCCCTATCAAGCAGGACAATGGCCTAGAGACTGACCATATTATATATGATCAGCGCCCAAGCCCCCTCTCCACCAAGCTAGGACCAAGGAGGGTCAGGCATTGGCTGCTGATGACTCAGCGGATAGACCTATAGGCTCCCCCAAACCCACCCAAACTCCCCCCCCCCCCCATCCTTAGTTCACAAGAATGATGAGGTTGCAGTGACCAGAGCGGGACTCGAACCCCAGTCTGGCAATCACCAGGGAAAGGCGCTATCACCAGGCCACCACAACCCTAAGATCCTACATAGGATCTTTTAGTAATAGCATTTTTTTAAGAATATAAAAAGGGCACGAATCTGAAATGTTACTAAATATTGATTTTTTTTTTATTTTTATAAATCTTTAACAATAAACACATGTAAAGAATACCGCATTACAGGTTAAGACTTATTTTGTGTTTCTTCAAATTACGATTTTTCATTGTGTAGGCGACATATCATTATCATTAGCAGGATGCTTTAAGCCCAAGGGCTCCAACAGGGAAAAATAACCCAGTAAGGAAATGAAATAAGGAAATGAATAAACTACAAGAGAAGTTTTGAACACTTGAAATAAAACATTATAAGAATAATAACAACATTAAAATAGAGTTTAATTAATACCAATGCTAAAAAATACATGATATCATAGACTTCGAAAACATAAAAGAATCATTTCACATCAGATACTTTTAAAGCTAACCATTTAACCTCATGATATAAACCGATATTAGATAAAGGTTATTGTCAAAAGTATCACTTCAGTTCCATTATTATTCATATTTTTTCACTTGCATCTATAATGACAACAACAACAACAACAACAACAACAACAGCAGTAGCAGCAGCAACAACAACAACAACAACAACAACAACAACAGCAATAATAATAATAATAATAATAATAATAATAATAATAATAATAATAATAATAATAACAATAAGAGTATACAACCACATAAGAATATCTTGCAAATATTATATACAAAGATATAATGGGAGGCATTGTTTATAGGCAAGCTGATCACATAAGTTTGCTTTCTGTTAAACAAAAAACTGATATTGTGTTGAAGATCATGCAAATCAAATATAATATACTTGATAATGCTACAAAATATCTAGTATTATATAGGTTTCGTGTCCGTGAACCTTAGTACGTTGTTCTAATATCCATTATTTTTTTTATCTAGTGCTATAAAACGCACAAATATTTTCCCCTCATTCGGTAATAACCCTATTCTAGAAAAATAAGTTATATATTTATCGGTTTTCAAATATACTTGCAGAGTCCCTTCTTCTAATGAACTTTCTGTTTTGGTTACTTTTACTAAAAACAATAACAATTAATTGCAAATCTGACCTACCTGTATGTTCGTACATCCATTACATCAATACATAGATATGCTGGCTGATTCTGTAATCAACGTAAACATGCAAAGGCAGTTAATTAAAACTGCATAGCTTCATCCATTCTGTTAACTTGCTTTTGGCAAGGCATAACAACGCCATTTTAGGCAATATTTCCCTCCCATTATCGCCAATATTTCCAACATGTAAGTGCCCTTTACACGCTAGAAGTAATCGCGTATAAATGGCTCCCTCAACAAACTTAGTACGACAGGACTCATTACCGTAGACATTAAGTGTTCGTAAGCAATTTTAATTACAACGAGTTGCGCTATCGGGCTAATGGAAACACGGAAGAAACCTATTCCACTCACCAGCTCTGCCAGCCACGCCGAGATGACGATGGCGGGATCGATAAGATTATGAGCAACTGAATTATCGAAAGCGGAAACAGTGACTTCTTCCCTCGTCGTATTCTCAAACTACGTAAACAGAAGTATAAGTGAATGAGATCATACAAACAAAAGACAATTACATTAAATGAAAAGAAGGAATGCTTTTAAGTTCTAAGAAATTAGACCACTTAAAATCAGCAATGGAAAATTAATCAATATCCTTACGATGAAAAGAGAGCATTTTAAGCTTGCACTTATCAGCATTGCCACGTTGTGCTGATGATTCATTGAATAATTCAGTAAACCGACGATAAAGCCATGAGTTATTTTTACTGATTGAGTTTAAGGGATTGATGTATCTTTGTGGGAATGACTTACATCATGTGAGCAGTGATTTGTTTGATTAGTTGAACAATATAATGTCAAGGAAAATGAAAAAGATACAGAATACCCTGAAGCTATTTTAAGCTGTAGGAAGCAATATTAATTGTAGACAATGATGTAAAAGTTACCATACTAGCGGAAATTATTTGTGTGTGAGAGAGAGAGAGAGAGAGAGAGAGAGAGAGAGAGAGAGAGAGAGAGAGAGAGAGAGAGAGAGAGAGAGAGAGAGGGGGGGGGGAGAAACTAATTGAAGGTTACGATATTCTTTTTTCTAGACACTTTAACATTTCAGAAAACTCCCGAGAAGTAATTGACCTTAAAAGACAAGAGTTCTTCACTGGTTATGACTAAAATATTTTTAAAATATATTGAAAACACTTTGTCTCACATACTTGCAATGCGAGTTGAAGCGATTTCGAGTATATTCATCCGACCAATACCAGCTATTTAAGGTACAATCTACTTTAACATGAGTCTATAAGAATTGCAAAACATAATCTATTCATTTACTTCAAATACATAGAATCAAGTAGATCTCCCGAAGCATCCACTACGTGCTTTTTTCGAAATATTTGTGTATCAACTTCATTAAACAGATTAGCATCGGAACTTTTAAAATATTTACATTCTTGAACAGTAACCCCCTTCGTTCGGTGTATGGGGGAAGTATATTATGAAACATAGACAAATTTTATTAAAAGATTGTACCGATCGATAAGTCAGGACCTTAATTCGCGTTTCGTTACTGTATAATGTCTGGCCGTCTCAGTGATTATTTTTTTTTTTTTCATTTACGCTGCCCAAAAGCAAATAAGAATTACATATATAATGATTCAGAAACAGACTTCTAGTTTTGCGTTGCATTTATGTTATTATATTCCTGGCTTTATAAGATATAGCGATCAGGTTGACAGATTGAAAAAATATTAAAACGAGGTTTGTGTAATCACAGAATACTTGTTCAAGGATTAGAAAGTGTTGGACATGGGTTGCAATGCATTTATAGACTACCACCTGTCAATTGCCTAGAATTCATATTGAATTTTGATTAGCATTACGTGGTAAATTTATTTTGTTATTCATTTGGAGGCTGATGAATAAAGGAAACTTAATTTTAACAGCCTTTGAAGTAAATGGTTGGAGAGCGGGGAGTTAAAACGCTACTTTAAATTAAGTAGAACTTCTATAGAAGCATATCAATATCAAAGAAACCAAAATCTGGAAGAAAATCAAAAAGCTTGACGGTAAAGTAAGTTGGATGACAAATTATCAAATAATCTGGCGTGACCGCTACCAAACTAACCAATGCATGTATTCATCTGTGGTCTTTCAAGGCAGTCTTCAAATATCACTCTCTTCCCTAACAAGCAGTCCCTGTAAGATCAAATTTAACGCAATATGCTGAAATACAGTATCTCCAGTAAAAAGCTTATCATTAAAGGGATGGAGATTAGGTGGGTGTCTTAATTTGACAAGGTGCCTTTGTTTAGTAAAACAAATAATCGTAAGTATGAGAGCAATAATTCCAACAAGGATGGATACAAAAAATATAAAGTTTCCGCCATTATGAAGAAGGACGTGAGTCTAATCCTCGTTAGATATTTAAAGTATATTAAGGGAAATCTGCACAATGAAATAATATAAACATTAGCGGCCTTATTTATTCTAAATTACACTAAATTTTTACTATTCTGTTAACAAGAACGCAATTCATGAAAATAATAATGAGCCATTCGGCGATAGATAATTTCTAACAAAAGGGATCAACCCTGTGTGGATGGTTGAGTCATCAGTAAAGTTATATACAGGTAAAGGAATAAGCCCATGTCTCAATGATGAAAAGTAGGAGAATAAGAGGAAAAACTGAACGACAAAAGTCACCGCCATAAGATTCGATCCACAGGATTCGTATTAGATTCATAATGCACTCTGCCGTTTAGCGTAAGTTAGTATTTCGTCATGAGTAAATAATGTAGTAAAAACTAATAGTTATCATCTAAGAAATATTTTTTTTCATAAAAAAGTACCTGGATGAATATTCTGTAAAGAAACTTGTGATAAACTGTGCAATTACCAGAACTGAATACTATAACTACATCTACTACACTCTACCAAAAGTACAACTTAAGAAATTACAAAACATAAACAAAGGCGCAAGACTTATAAAAGGTGTCCCACATACAGAAAGGATCACTCCAATACTGATTGATCTACATTGGCTGCTGATTAAGGAGAGATTTGAGTTTAAAATATGTACAATAACTCAATAAACTCTCAGAACCGGTCGTCCAAAATATCTAAGAGAACTACTACATATTGTGCAACTAACAAATCGTCCTGACACGAGAATAGTTGCAGATGGTTACAAACTATTAGAACCTAGATACATGTGTACTGTAGGCTCTAGAGCCTTTAAATATGAGCCTCCCGGGACTACACAATAAGCTCCCATGAGACATCCAAATAAATCTAAGATATTAAGGCTTTCAAGAACCTAAAGAGTGTGTCGATAGTGATGATCTAATAGTAAGCGAGCAATTACGCATAGTGAAATGTTAAATGCTCTTGAATGACATTATAAAACAACCGTGGAGGTCCTGTAGAGAGTAGGGTTCCCATGCTGCACAGGACCCAATAAGCAGCCATAAAGTAAGTAAAGTACTTAGCTGACCTACTGTAGATCTGTATGCTGATGACGCTGTCCTTATTAGAAGAATACCACAGGATTTTCAACGAATGCTTACCAGAATGCATGAAATATCAAATGAGGATGGACTCAAGAGGGATAGAAGAAAGACAGAGATGATGAGAATGGAATATGCAATGGAAAATGAAATATCATATGGAAGGAGAAAGGATTACTGAAGTAGAATCATTCAAATATTAAGGAACTATAATCTCTGATACCCGATCTTCTGAATTGGAGTTTTAGGAAAGACTGCAAAAGACAAATTAGACAATGGCTAGGTTAAATAAAGTTTAGAAATCAATCCGCCTGCAATTCCATATAAAAATTAGACTATATATTCGTTTTTTGGGCTCAGCCATGTCGTCCTGATGGAAGGTTATTTTAGGCAGCTTTCTAAGGGATATTTGGCTACAGTGATACTACCAGAGAATTGACCACAGGTCTCCAGAATTCTAACTCCTGGCGTAAGTATCCTTATTATAACTCTTAAGGATATCGCATGATATCAGGGGATGTATTTCTTGACCCCGAATAGAGTTTTCGCTTTGAGGGGGAAGAGTGGCGAAATTGAAGGGGAGCTGTTATCAAAGTTACCCGGTGGATCCTCTCCCGGTACCACCCCAGCGAACTATTTCTTTTGTAGTAGCTAATTAAGCACGGTGTTTCTTACAAGGATTATTACAATGCAATCTCCATCATCTTCATCCTCTGGAAAGTTGAGTATTTAATCTTTCCTGTGTATAATTTCTGGCTCCCTTCTCACAGTTAAATTAGCATAATTTAGATGTCTTTAGTGGAGCAGAGCCTTCACCGGAGGCGGCCATTTTGGACCGCTGTCGTAAGCCATAAATACTTTATTTAGTTAGTAGTACGACGTTCCCGGTATTTACCTATAGTGAATTCTAGATATTTAGGCAAATTATACTAGTGAAGATAAGATTTACACATGTAATATTTCCTCTTCTGTTAAAACGTTTCGATATCATACGTTACGGCCTTGGTGATATAGCGTAGCTGAGATCCCGACTCAGGTTAGGCTAGCCTAACGCGTTTTAGTATACTTTCGTATCGTTATCCGCGTTTATCCTCTTTTATCGTTTTATTAATTCAATCGGAGATAGAACATCTCCTAGAATGACTATCATAATTCAATACTCATCTCTTTTAGAGATACAAGGATAAACCTTTCCTTCCCTCTGAGTGCCACCATTAGGCAGCAACCCTATCTTTCATCTTGCCATAGAGTAGTGTACTCTGGCTTGACTGAGATAGTGTTTCTGTCCATCCTCTTTGCCGGTGAGTATCCCGGCTTTGAAATACGACAGTAACTCAGAGTATTGGGATTAGTCATTCCCCTGCAGGTTACACCATTGCCGGCATAGGAAGCCCGGCTTCTCTAGTCCACAACTGAAAATGGTAGTACAATAGCCGCCACCTTTTTCCCTTGCGGACAAGAAGACATGTCTTATATCCGGCAATGTCTTAGACTAAGGAATTGTTATTCCTTTGCCGACAAAGACGGCACCAGCAAGGAAGCTATGTTTCCTTGATTTGCAGCCGAAAGCAGGAGGCATACCTGCTGCCTTCTTTCTATGCAAAATATAAGACCCTTTCCCTTCCCCCTTCTGTCCTTTAGCGATGGCCTAGCCGTCACGACCCCCGTGGCTGGTATTCTACAATCACCCCGCTTGCCGGGCTGATTAAGATGCCGGCCGGGCTCCTACAAAGGCGGTTAGATTGCCGCTTCGACCTTCCCCCTAACGAAAGCAAGGCTACAGGAAAGTGCCGGCCATGACGGCTGCCGGTGGGAGATCCATTACATCTTTGAGTATTCTTCAGTCCTTCCTTGGACTGCCATCCACAAACCCTGTAGCCGGCAGTGCAGCCGACAACAGATATTGTAGCTGGATGGAAGCTAGAATTATTTTATTCTCTCCCCTTCCATTTGAATACTCATTCTGGAAAGAAGGCAGTAGATGCAGTATACCCTACAACCCTAATTATTGTACTAAACTATAATAATACGGTAGTCCTTCTCTCCATTCTTTCTCTCTCTCTGTCGGCTAGTGCCGCCAGGTACTAGCCTAGCCCGGTAGAATACCGGCAGAACTATAGTATAAGATTATTCAATAGCCAGTATTCCTGCAGTATAGCAAATACAGCAGTTAGAAAACTACAGTATATAACATATAGTAGTATGAATTTCCAACATACTCTGTGTATCCTTTCACAGTCCATTGTTGAGACCGCTAAGCAAATGTTGAGATGAAGCATTCCTTCAACATTCTGATGTATCCTAGATCATCAGAACACATATTTTTACCCTACAGTATTAATATTTCACTTGTAGGGAGTTAGTGTTAGTATACACTGACTTCAGTTCTAAGTACTAGAGCTATTCCACCCTATATTTCCCTAATAAGGAAATTTAGAATATTAATATTGAGGGAGGTCACAGCAATTGCCTGGACAGGAAACACAGATATGTGTCTTTCCTATTTCCTTTCTAGCTTATTATCCTAAGCTATAATTATAATAGTAATGATTACTATTTAATACATGTGAATATATTTATCAGTATGATAAATTACCCCACATTCATTTCACTCTTTCCTTCCTTACAGGAGGAGGGCAAGGTGAAGTGTGCAATCCTGTTCTGCAACCAAAAAAGTAGGGCCTTTTGTGGCCGCAAGATGTGCAGGTCTCATGCCTCCTGCTGCATCGTATTTGGATCCCTGAGGTACTGGATCCTGTATTTTTACCATATATCATATCAATAATATAAACAACCTAGTACTCATTCACCCTTTCCCCCTTACACGAGGAGCCGATGGCGAAGTGTACAGTGGTGTTCTGCAACCACAAGAGTAAGAACTTTTGTGGGCATACGATGTACAGGTCTTATGCCCCTGCCACATCGTATCTAGATCCCTGAGGTTCTGGGACCCGAAAGGTCACTCCAATTGCTTGACCTTGCTGACCGACGGCTATGTAAAAGACATCCCTGACACTACGGAGTCAAGGGATACAGCAAGGGAAACCCAACAAAGGTGAGTATAAGGCTTCCAGAAGAACTTTCAGGGACCTTACTTACCTAACAAATCTTTGAGGTGCCTACTGTTCCCTAAGACTCAATCGAATACGTTTGTGCTTCAGGCACAGGTCCAGCCTCCCTCTATCCAACGGATGGTGGACACGGCTATCAACAGGCACTGCAAGCCTTGGACATCCACCAAGATTGGATGTCAGAGGCATCCATTGACACCAGACAGGATCGACTGCAAGAAGGACCTGAATAAGGAGTGGTTCAACCACCCACAGAGGAAGAAGGATCCGTTTAGACGATGACTGAGGTACCTCAGATCACTGTGCCAGCATATTAACTTATGCCGTCAACCTCTTCAACTCCAACTCCCCAACTGGCTAGACAGTTCGGCAGGAGCGAAACGTTCCTAGAGTCGGTCCAGCAGATGCTGACACTGTTCTGGAAGGAACGAGAGGAGAATAAGCAAGATCTCAAGGAGAAGAAAAGAGAGGTACAGGGAAGGAAACGCCCTGGTGCTTCCAGGGGCTCCACTAAGACCCTTAAAATATCTGACCTCCCTCACACTTCCAAACCAACCCCTGCAGGTAGACGGAACACATGCCCAGGTTGAATAGGAAGCTTTATATCTCCTAGAATTTGGGGCCCAATCCCCTTGAAGAGCTTCAATTCTGGCCCAGCCTTCAGCGTTCCCAGATTGCTTCGTGAGACTACGAGATGAACCTACTTCCCGCGAGGAGGCTATGCCGAAGGAAGTCATTGTCCTCGAACATGACAAGGCCCAAGCCATCCTTACCAAGACCCAGAAAGGGGCCGGATATAATAACTCCAAAGTCTCAGCATTGAACAAGAAGCATCCAACCGTCATTGCTCCTTCCTCATGAGCCTTCCCCCCCTTTTGGGGAAAGCCCTAGACTGTGTCAGGAGAGCAGTCGAAGAGGGCAAACCCTGCCCAATCATAGAGAAAGGCAAGCCATTATCTCTAAGCTATGCACACCTGCGAGGAGAAGTGGAAAGAAGTACATCTAACCTTCTCCGTCTCGAAATTGGATCTGGAGATAGCAGGTCAGCAGTTTAACGAGAACCTTCCATAGTTACCAAACCATCCTTTGAGAAGGGAACAGGAGACGAAAGATAAGCTTGTCGCCTCCCTGTCTCATAAGAACCGTTTAAGATATGTGAGCAGGCCTTTAGTAACGCCCCACCTTTGTGATGGATTTGTAGGTTTTTCTCAGGTCAAAAAAGGACCGGTAGAGACCATGTGTTTGCCGCATCAACGGTGAAACACGAACCCAGAAAACTGATTTCATCAGGTATCTGGGGTGAAGAACCTTTCCCACAGAAAGTGGTCCAAGAAGTCATTACCAAAGCCACCACGGAGAATGGGAACCTGCTCCAAAAGTGGGGCATGTCCTCAAAGAGGAAATCATCATTAGAACTGCCCAATTTCCGACTGTGACCATGATCACGGTGCCTCAAATGGTAGCCCAACCGTAAACCACCTTCTAGATGGTCTCTCATCAGCTGGTAGCCAGTCAAATGTATTTAATCCAGGCTTTGAAGGCACTTGACCACCTTTCGGCCCTACAAGGGAAGGGCCCAAAAAGAGGATCCTCCGGAAATCCCCCAAGGGTGGAGGAGGACACGGTCATGGAAATATGTCCTCAGGAACCTCTAAACAATGTGAGGTTCCAGGTAGGAGGAAGACTGTCCACTTTCGGTATCATTGGACCTTCGATCCCTGGGTCCACAGCCAAATTACGAATGGACTTGGTTGGAAATGGAACGAAATCCACCCCACCTTTCCAAAATTCTTCTAACACTCCCCACCCTTATTGGAAGAATATGCCGCAGAACTCTTGAATAAGAAGGTAATGAGGAAAGTGAAGTCCATCAAAATTCCAGGAAAGGCTGTTTTATGTTCCCAAGAAGGACTCGAACAGACCCAGAGTCATTCTAGACTTGTCTCTACTCAACAAGTTCATTGAGAACAAGTTCCGGATACTTACAGTGAAACACATAATGACCCTTTTACCAAAAAAGGGGCGTATAATCTCAATAAACCTGGCAGATGGTTACTGGCACCTACCACTCAGTCGCCCCCTCTCCTCCTACCTAGGATTCAGGCTACAGAAGAAAAAATTTGTCTTCACAGCCATACCCTTTGGACTAAATATAGCCCCAAAGGTATTCACAAAACTGACGGACACGATCGTCCAGCACCTACGCTCCGAAGTACAGGTAGTAGCATACCTGCACGATTGGCGGGTGCGGGCAGCATCCAAGACTACTTGTCTGCAAGCGGCCGGAAAGGTGATCCAGTTCCTGGAATACCTGGGCCTCAAGACCAATTGCTAGAAGTCTCGCTTTTCTCCAGCTCACAAGTTTCAATGGTTGGGAATCCATGGGAACTTGCAGTCACAACACCTCTCCATTCTATTAAAGAAGAGGAGAAAAATAGCGGCATCTGTCAGGAGACTAATCCAACACAAGAGGATTTCAAAATGCCAACAGGAAAGAGCACTGGGCTCTCTCCGGTTCGCAGTAGTGACAGACCCGGTGCTAAGAAGCACAGCCAAAGGAAGCGCCAGGAGTCTGGAGAAGATACGCATTAAATGCTCGAAGAGATCGACAAGGTTGACACCGACCCGATTGCGCACGCTATTGAGGCCATGGTCAATGAATAAGAGCCTAGCACAGACAATTTTCTTGCAACCACCACAAACATCAGTGGCGATACACACGGAAGCCTCTCTGAAAGAACGGGGAGGCCATCCGTATGAAAGGAAAGGGCAAGAAATTGATTATTCCAGCTCAAAATCTTTCACATCAACATCTTGGAGGCTATGACAGTCCTCCTGACGTTGAGGAGACCATCTCCTCGCAGAACAGTTCACATCAGATTGGCTCTCAACAACAAGGTGATAGTAATATGTCTAATCGACAAGGCTCGAGTTCACCTCACATCAACCATGTGATGTTAGCCATCTTCTGCCTGGCAAGGAAGAGTAGATGGCATTATCAAGCAGTTCACCTTCAAGGGTACCGCGATGTGACGGCGGATGCTCTATCTAGGCGAAAGCCGATAGAGACTGAATGGTCCCTAGACGCAGATTCATTCTCCTTTATTCTCGATAAAAGTCCCGGAACTGCAGATCGACCTCTTCGCAATGAGCGACAACAAGAACTAGTAGCCCCTTATGAGAACCTTAAGCAGAAGCGATAGACGTCATGTCTTTCGACTGGAACGGATGAAATCGAATGCATCTGCTTCCACCAACCAATCTTCTGCTAAAAGTCCTCGACAAGCTAGTATCCTGCAAAGGAACAGCTCCTGTAGTGACCCCCAAATGGCCGAAAAACAATTGGTTTCCTCTAGTTCTAGAATTGAAACTGTAGCTGTTTCCTCTGCCGTACCGAGCTTTATCAAAACTGGTGCAGAAGTCGGCTGTTACATTTCATCCCCGAGAACTAACAACCTGCATTTCAGGATTTTTTTTCGCCCTAACAGTGAACAAAAGTTCGGGATCTAGAAGAATGTGACCGACTTCATTGTAGAGTAAAAGTCTAGTCCAACCAGGAGATAATGTAAATTGTCTTGGAAGAAAGGGGCATCCCTCGTGAAAACAAGGGGACCTACAGAAATTTCAACTGGTTTCTGTCTCTCTTTCTTCTTTTACCTACTTGAACGAGGCCTGACTCCAACTACGATAACCACGTGTAAGCCGGCCTTGACTAGACCTCTTCTATATGCCTTTGAGACGGACCTCGATAAGCGAAACCTTTTATAAGGTACCAAAGCATACACTAGACCCAAGCTGACAACCGCTCTAAAGCCCATTACATGGTCGTTGGTCAAAGTCTTACACTATGCTTCGAACATAAACAATGAGGATTGTACTCTAAAGGAGCTAACACAGAAAGTCAATTTTCTGTTAGCAATAGCCTCAGGGGTTAGAGTTAATGAAACATTGGCCCTATCAAGGATGTAGGCCATATTCAGTTCATAAATGAGGGAGAACTGAATACTTTCCCGATCCTACTTTTCTCGCCAAAAACGGGCTGCCTGGAGAATCTGCCCATTGAAGGAAGATGTCTCCCTATGCCCCTTAGGGTGTCTTAAGGTCTATCTTCGTAGAACTTCAGACTCCAAGGAAGGACAGCTCTTCCGAGGTGATACCTCAGGATCAAAATCTGTCGCTAAAATAACTGAGAGCAATGCTCACCTACTTATTCGCACAGCGAATCCTGACAGCTCACCCGCAGTTCATGATTCTAAGAAAATTGCTTCTTCACGGAACTTCTTCCAACACTATTCAAAGCAAGTACATAAGATAAGACATGTTCTGGTGGTGGCGGCTAGTTCTAAAGAACCCGTCGTCTAAGCCTGCGACGAACAGTGAACTGCTTTGGGACTTTCCAGTGCATCGGGTGCATGGGTACATTTACCCTCAAGTGCAAAGCACAACTATAATTAATACACTGTTCCACATAGGTGCATATCTGACCGACAGCACCAGTGCCGAGTGAACGTTGCGTCACAGTGTTCATGCATTTCCAAAATCTGTACAAACCAGTCAGATTTGGTTTCACATATCTATTGAGTGGCATCATTTCGGTGAAATTACATATTTTCCCAAAAGGAGAAAATATGGACCTTGATGTGTTTTCAATGCCGGATCAGATTCATACCTGATTGTAACTACAATTGATAATTTAGCTACAAGGTAAAATACTAAACGTATTTGCGTCTTATTGCTGCTATCTCAGTAACAAACGAATAAGTATACTAGAGTTTTAATTAAACCCTAGAAGGGCCCAACTTGAAATCAGAGTACAGATTTCCAAAGGATAAAAGCTAATCTCTAAGATTTACCGTCCGTCCCTATGGAGATACAAACTTTGAATCCTTATAGTCGAAGTCGACACTTTACCTGCAGGGGGCAGGAAGCCCTAAGCTAGTTCCAAGCTCAGTGGATATGACAAATAACGGTAATGTCATATATAAAGGTCTAGGAGACCATATAAGGAACTCATTCAAAGTAAAGGCACTTATGCAAACCCACAGATATAGTAATTTCAAGTAATTCTCTAGTGAACTTCCATCAGGACGACATGGCTGAGCCCCAAAAACGGATTTTGAGCAAAGCGAAAAATCTATTTTTGGGTGATATGGCCATGTTGTCCTGATAAATCCTCCCTCCTTTCTAAAAAGGAGTATACATATATGTAACAAAGTCCCCACCCGAAACTACTCTATCTGTGGCTATCTATGCTTAATTGCAAGAAGGAATTCGCCGGGGTGGCACCGGGAGGGGATCCACCAGGTAACCTTGATAATGGCTCCCCTTCAATTTTGCCACTCTTCCCCTCAAAGCAAAAACTCTATTCGGGGTGATGATTGCTATGTGACGTATCAAGAAATACGTCCCCTGATATTATGTGATATCCTTAAGAGTTATATTTAGGATACTCGCACCAGGAGTTAGAATTCTGGAGACCTGTGGTCAATTCTCTGGGAGTATCACTGTAGCCAAATATCCCTTAGAAAGCTGCCTTAAGGAACCTTCCATCAGGACGACATGGCCATACCACCGAAAAATAGATTTTTCGCTTTGCTCAAAATCCGTTTAGTGAGATCGGTATAACTGTATGGACATGAGAGATTATTGAAGTGTCATATGTGGATGAGATCATGGTGAGGGGCAGATGGAGATGGTTTGTGCATGCTCTTCACACCCCCCAATAATGATTAGTCCACCAAACTTTTAAATAAGCTCTACAAAGCACTAAAAGAGTTGGAAGACCCAGACCTACATGGCTGAGGAATATGAGTTCGTGGAGTATTAGATGATGAATGGAGAAGTATTGATTTAAAAGCACGAGATAGTGACGACTGGCGAAATCTAACCTAGGCCTTTTGCATCAATAGGCATAGGAGGAGATGTTGATGATAATAATGATATTTATATATATATATGTATATATATATATATATATATATATATATATATATATATATATATATATATATATACTGTATATATATATATATATATATATATATATATATATATATATATATATATATGTATATATGTGTGTATATATATATATATATATATATATATATATACATATATATATATATATATATATATATATATATATATATATGTATATATATGTATATATATATATATATATATATATATATATATAAGAAAAACATAAAATGGATTTAATTGGATAGGATCATAAGTTGTAGGTCAGAGGCCAGCCACTGGAACCACTGAGGCCTTGTAACCTATATATCTTAGAAACATAAAAAAAATCTCACATATACAACTAGAAGGGAGTCTATTGATTATATAACTTTTGTTAATAGCATTTCTATGCTAGTAGCCACATGTCTAAAATTGTTCTTATCAACCCTGTGGTGTTTAATCTATGATTATATTCTGAAGTTCCCAATTATTCAAAATAATTTTTTTTTATCATGTCTGATATTTACATATAACCAAGGCGTTCCATTATATAAAATGGGGCAAAGAAACACTCCTGCATGCAAAAGCAACTGCTGCAAGTGCATGGTATTAAAGAAGCTTTTTTGTAAAAGATGCCAGGATGCCAGAAAACCTTAAATCAATCCATCAATCTTTGTAAAAGTCATCTCAAAGACCAGATGACTTAATTTGAAGAATTTATCTCTTATATTTTACAAATATTACATATAGTTACTCAGACTGCAGTCGTTGCTGCCAAGTGAAATTCAATCCTAGGAGCGTTTGTGCACCATCACTCAACTTTAAAAAACAGAACATCAGAAACAATCTCGTAATTATCATGAAATGAACCCTACGTTAAAGCAATTCTTTTTGCTTACCTCAAAATTGAATCCACAATACAATTAACAATATGAGTAGAAACGAAGCATTAAGGTAACAATATTCAAATCAAAACTGAATTGAAAAATAGCATTAAAGCAAATTCCATAGAAATTTATATTAGAAGCTTAAAAACTCTCTCCGAGGAATTTGAAATTATTTACCCTTAAAACTAGTTTTTTTTTTTTCAGTATCTTTCAATCTGAAGAACACAGACGAGATTCCCCATTAATTTGGTTTTGTATTTTCCTTAGAATGTGACCATTTATAACATACGGCAAAGTCCACCGTATGATAGAAGGGATACCCTCCTCACACCAGGGGACGAGCTTTCAGTGTAAAATATTTCTGGAAGAAGCTTACCCATCAATCACTACAACACCCCCAGATAATTTTAAAAATGAAGATAATTAACAATGTCCTAAAGTTCTGTTAGGAAATTTAAACAATAAGAAGTGGTACAACTATTAGGCTAAGGAAAACTAATCACATGATTAAAACTGATGATGTAACACAAGTTAATTTCACTTATACAAAGACTACGCATTTCAACAGATTCTCAAAACCAACATCGAACAACAGAAAAACTTACCTTCATAGACCGTTTGACAACGTTTTTTTTAGCAGCATGTTAATGTGAAATATAATTAAACACAAGCTACGAGCATAATTTAAACTTACAACAGTATACACTCAGTCATGCTTGTCCTGCATGAATGTGTCCAAAAAAAGGAAACTACACAAAAGTTATACGTTTATAGTATTAACTGGTGGTAAATACAAGACTATGGACTATGTTGCAATGGTAGAGTACAACAGTACCACAGGTAGTTTCCCCGGGATAATTTATTGATATCGAATAAGTAAAAATAAAAGAATGCAATAGATTTAGTCCCTGGTGAAGTTCCACCTTTATCAGGTAATATATAAGAAGTGGTTCTAATTTTTTTTTTCGACCGCTTCGCTAAGCCACAATTTTTTTTTAATGTATCGAAAAAAATAATTTGAATTGGTGTATTTCATTTTTGATTGCGGCACTACGTTTCTGTAGTCTATTTACATTATAAGCATTTATAAAATAGGGATTTATTGGGAGTAAAATGAAATTTAGGATTTATGATAGCCTAAGAAAATAATAGACTTGTTTATTTTCGTTAGAAGCTGTATCTTTCTTCAAAGTTTATGTTAATTACTTCTCTTGTTAAACGAAAAACTGTAGTCTATTCCACAAAGTTATATCTCTTTCCAAAAGAGGATGGAGGATTTCAGTGAAAAGCTATTTTTAGGCCTTTCTTTTATAAAACTAAATTATTGTTTATGAAATTCGCAAATTGGTCGGTAAGAGTATTCCCAGCTTTGGGGACTATACCAGAAGGGATCACAGGAAGAAACTCTCCTAAATTTTAACAACTCTTTAAATATTTATCATTTGTATCATCGCACTTATTCTAATGTAGATTACTTTCTAATGATTGAGCTACATTAATGGAAAGCCAAATAGAAAAAAAATGAAAATCGTGTTTTACCTGAGAAATCTAATTCTCCGCGTTACCTCGTATAGTGGAGAACAGTTGTTTCAAAATAGCTTGGACTAAAAGTGTTGAGGCAGTTTGATAGGGGGCGTTGTCTAGTGAGGGAGAAAATGCGTAATTTGGAAATGTAAGCAGGGAAAAGTAATTTCTACCGTAAACGGTAATTTCCACCGAGACTGCATTTCGGGGAATAGCGAAATTGCATTTTCGTGATAGCAGTTTTCTTATTGAAATTATTTTTGTTATTCGCAAAGACAATAAAATTGATTACGGTTGCAATTGCTGGCACCCTATATAAAGATGGAGACAAAACTTTCGGTTTACAATCAGATGAGATCATAAATTCAAGTTGAGGATAAAACAAATAACTTAATATGCACTGTGATACGCTTAATTCTTTAGATTATAACGCCTGACTAGAGCAACAAATAGGAATCTAAACCTCACAAAATAAAGATAAAATATTTCATTAGAGATACTCATCCGCTAGGAAGTTTAGCGTAGCTTTGCAAGAAAAGAAAATAATTGTTTAAAAGTTCCGTTCCCTCTAAGTGTAGTGTTGATTTAAATGGAAAACTTTAACTTTACAGTGTATTTTCTAACCAGAGTCCTTACACCAGAAATTAATTTACAAACAGTAAACTGGCTGTAGATTATCATCAACAAGTCATAACTTTAATTATATAAATCAAAGAATGGCAAATAGCATTGACATTAAATTTCGGAAAATGCTGTTATAAAAAAAACAAAAAAAAAAAAAAAAAAACATTCAGGCATCCAAAGCCAAAGAAAATGATTAACGGGCCAGAAAATACTGATCAGATATCTGTTATTGAATAGTTCTGATAGTTCTTTTAGATCTGGCTAATTTTAAATAATGGTGCTAAATGAAAATTATGGAATAAAATAGGAGGCTTCCTTAAAAATAAATACTAATCAGGGAATAGATCAATATGTTTCTAATTACAGAGCAAATACTTACGTCAACCTAGCTCAACAGTTAGAAAAAAGAAAGGAAAATGATGGTGTTTCATCATTGTTTCCCTAAGATGGTCTTTTCAAGAGGGCTTTCATAAACTACATCAGCTGCTCATTTTCCCCCCTTCCTTCTTTCCCTAGCCTCCCTTTATATTACATGCCTTCCTCCCTTCCCTCACCACCCTATCCCTCCTATCCCTTGTTAGTCCTCCCCCTCATTGCTCATATCGAGTAACTCATCTCTGGGCAACTTCAGTCCAGCAAAGTTAGGCTGTATTTCACTTGCCCGTCTCATTTACATAGCGCGAGTGTCTGTTCCACAATAATTTAGTGCATTTTCCTCTTCACTTCTTTGTTTACTTTCTCGTTTTACCTTATCCAGTTTCTTTAACGGGAACGGGAAGGCAGATTCTTGGCGGGTTTTCGCCTCGTTGTGCTATTGATTCGTATAGGCGTTTTAGTAAATTTCTATTTCAAAGATATACTACAGTTTTCAGTACTTTTTCCACTAAGAATCATGTTTCCAGCTCATTGTAAATAATAGGAAGACTATTTCGCTGTATATTGCTCGTAAGAGTAGTTATTGTTTGAAATAGCTATTTAAAACTTCTTGTAGCTTTCCTTTGAATTTGTTGGCTTATTAATGTTTTTATTTTCTTTGAATATCGGGTTTTTATTTATAGGCTATCTGAGAAAACCAGTAGACTTGTTACAATAATACAAAGTCCATGACAATTATTCCAAAACTCTAGTAGACTAAATGCAACTTAAATGTATGTTTATGGAGAAGAATTTCGTTATAATTCTTTATGAAAAATTACTTTATGAAAAATTTGTCTTTCCGTTATGTCTGGATAATTTTGAGGATAATGTGGCATTACAAAATGGCTGCATTGCTCACGTATAGATAATGATCGATGAATAATTGATAAATATCTGGCATCATAACATCTATGGTCATTGATGCCGAACTTTTAGATAAAACGAAGTCAGATTTAATCATAACATGTTTAATCCATGTAAATCATTAGTAATCCACTTTGGCCTTTAATTCCAAATCGAAAGAGCTCATTCTTATAGGTAATTATCCATCCAAATAGGAATGGTTTTGTATTCAATCATTTCATATATTAAATTCACCATTTCATTGTGACTGATGGAAAAAAGATAGATTCTAAAGAGAAGAATTGCGTACAAAATTGAAAACTCTCCTGGCAAATGATTTTTCATTTTAGTGATCTATTTTTTTTTTTCATTTGCAATCGTATTGATACGATTTGTAATACCGAGGAACTTACTTGAGAAAGTATTGCAATTATTTTTCGTATGCACATTAATTGATGCACATAAAACAGAAAACGGGTGAGAATATTATAAAGAATGGAGACAAAAACGGCTATGAAGAAAGTACCGAAATTAATGAAGATACTTCAAGTTGAAATCTCACCATACGGAAATTTAAGAAGGCCAGATCAAAAGAAAGCGCTTCTGTGGAGCCTTAGCCAAGACCGGTAGTAATGCAATAAGACTTATTTCACCAAAACTATGAAAATAGTTTCTTTATTCAAGTTTCATCAGAGTTATTTGTAAAGTAGGTGAAGCTCTGTAAAGTTTAACTTAGTAGCAACCGTTTGTTACATTATTAATAAT
Organism: Palaemon carinicauda; assembly: GCF_036898095.1. NCBI lineage: Eukaryota > Metazoa > Arthropoda > Malacostraca > Decapoda > Palaemonidae > Palaemon > Palaemon carinicauda. The sequence goes on along the minus strand of NC_090739.1, from coordinate 41,165,430 downwards.
AATAAAAAAAAAAAAAAAAAAAAAAAAAAAAAAAAAAAAAAAAAACTTTTTCGGGTACTTATTATTCAAGCATGCGCATTCTTGATAAAAATGCAAAAGACATTATAAGCTTCAATTACTTGTATGTAGGTGAAGCAAAGTTCACGAAATCTCAATGCAACCCTGAAATACGAAAGTAGATGATAGCTTATTTGAAGTTATCATATTGCATACGCTACGGAGATATACTTGTGCTAATGTTAGTATAGCTAATGCCAAGATGATTGACTTAATTTTTTCATTTCGTTATCATTTTCACTACCAGATATGAAAAGCAATTAGCATAGTCGCTTTCAAAAGGAGGGGACTTGATCTCTTACTCCCAATGAATTTAGGGATTCTGTCAGTCAGCGCAAAAGGAAAACAAAAGAAAAACCCTTTCTGTCAGCTACAGTTCCTAAATTGTTCAAAGTAAAGTGTTTCAGGCTATAAAGTGTTGTTAAAATACTTCTATAGTTTTAGGAATTTTTCATAAAAAAATAATTTCGTTGTTCCTGACTTTTAAGGTGTATATATTTCTGCATTCTTTTTAAATGAAATATATAAACTCCTTTTTTTATAATTTATGCACAGTTACATGAAACGGTTTTGTACTGAAAGGTGTAAATGCTAGAGGGAAATGGGACAATGCATGGCTAACGTTAGATTAAGTTAAGCAGTCCTGATCGCTTTATAGTTTTATTATCTAAATTAGTTGATTAAACCAAGATATTTCAATATAACGATATCAAAATTAGGAGGACAAAAATCCACACGCAGTGACGTAAAATTATCTTCTAAATGGTTTTAAATCGTCGGTATCTGTTTTTTCCAAACATTTTTTCTTTCTTAACAGCTATTGTAAAAATAAAGGCTTACCATGATAATGTGAAAAGAGATCTGGTCAATGGTATTTTCAGATGTTGATATGTTGAAATAAAGTACTTAACGCCAAGCATATGCTTGAGATCATCATGCCCACAAATCGAGTAATCTTGACCAGTTCTTTCTAATCTTACCAAGCACTACTTTGAGATGCTTTTTCCCCCTGTGATGGCTTAACTATTCTCACATACCTGTTACTTCAATCTTTCATGCATCCCACTAATTATTCTTAACAATTATTAAACTATTTATAATTTTCATTACGATAGAGAAACATCTACATAACTGTCTATGTAATATCCTTTCATCATTACTCCGCAAATGATATAACAGACTACCAACATTTTACGTCTCAAACACATGATGAAATTAGCAACTCATATTTCACAGTAACGGTTTCATATCAGAAAACGCAACTTATTTTAAAAGCAATTTCCTAATCAAATACTGAAACTCATTCTTAATGAAAGCTAGAATACGAAAACCATCATTGAAAAGAAGCAAACACAAATATAGAACAGTGAGTAAGAAAGAGAGGCTGTGCGGATCAAGAACAATATCCGGGATGAAAGTAAATTTCAGTCTTTGCTTTAATCAAATCAAATCTCCACTACAAAAATGCAAGTCGTTATCTTATTGCTGAGATCGACCAACCGGCTTCGGAAGCAATTAATCTCCTTGACAGATTTCCCCTTGTCTTAACAAGGAAGTGAAAGTGACAAAATCTTCAACGCTTTTCCAAAAATAAATTTTAGTAAAAAAAACGTCCTCTACTAACCATCTGCTGACAAAATGTTCGAGAGAAAAGCGTTAAATCGTGAATGACAGGGGCAAGGGAGTGTGACATTACCCTAGCCAGCACTCAAGCTAGGATCAGGGAGGGCCAGCCAATGGCTGCTAATGACTCAGCAAGTAGACCTATAGGCTCCCTTTAACGCCTCATCCTTGACTCACAAGGATGGTGAGGGTGTAGACACTGACTAAACTTTCGAGCTTGAGCGGGTTTTGAACCCCAGTCCGGCGAGCGTCAGGCAGAGACGCTTCCAATAGGCCACAACAACCCTAGAATGAACGGCCATAGTTCTAACTTCTAAGCCTTTTCCTGTCAAGAACACACACATTGTTTCTTACCTTTGTAAACTAATTTCCTGAGTATAATTAATATAAACAGTTGCGATTTTGCTTCAGATTATTTGATAAATATGAAAAATTAAGAGTTTAAGAATGCAAGCCACAATAACTATTCAAAACATTTCATTAATGAGTGATACGATACTAAATCTCTCTTCATGCTCCAATGATGAAGTTTCTGAACGGTATATAATTTGGATGTTATCCTGAAATAGGAAGAGCGAAAGGTTTAAAGAGCAGACAATATATACTGTACATGCATTTGCAAACTGTGGTAGACTAGCAGAAATGTCGGAGACTTCTTAAGTCCCGAGTTTATGCCGCGTTCATGAATCTTCAGTTTTCATTAGTAAAAACACTTGCGCGAGTCACAAGAAGCCATTACCTACTTGGATGGAAAGGTGACTTGCATAGTGGCCATGCGTGTATAAGCTTGGTTTCAAAGACATTGTACTGCAGGCACCCAATCATCTGTCCCTTGCCTCTGCTCTTCATCAGTATCCTTTAAAGCAAACCTTCAAATGGTACAAATATGAGGAAATATTAAAATTTCCTAAAAGAGATAATAAAGAATACCAATTTCCAATCAACTCAAGGTTATTCAGATGTGTATTATTCATTAAGAATAGAAATGGAAATCAATATTATTATGCGAAAAAATCCTCAAGCTGAAAAGGTGAAACTGGACATTTGGGATAATTTAAACTTTACAAAAACAAAGAGTACAAAACCCGTTTAATTTTGAGCAGCAAGGGTGAATATCAAAGACTTCGAAAACGTATATTTGGTGTACACACAGAAGTTATTGAGAGCAAACATGACATTGTAGGAGGGTGGGGATAAACCAAATCGTCTCTGACTGAAATTGTTGAGTAATGAATGTTACGAAACAAAAAGGCTATATACTATTTACATCGTTTATTAGGAAACAATCAAATAATGAATTAATTTTCATGCAAGTTGGATTATACAAATACTTGAATATCAATAGACCGTTTTATCTTTATCGAAATCAAAGAGAGGCACGATGAATTTGATTATTTAAGAAACAGCCTTACTTTTCTAAGGCAATAAGGAAAAGGATAGAACAGAAAATGATACAATATTGAAAGTGTTTGCTTTATGAACAGTTATATTATTTCAAAGTGGCTTTTCAGAATATCAAACGTTTTACAATGGCTCGTATTCCAAACAATTGTGTTAAGAGAGATTCTCCCTTAATATTGACTAAATTCTATATGAACATACGTATATTTATACACACATATATAGATACACACACATATACACACACACACACACACATATATATATATATATATATATATATATATATATATATATATATCTTATCAATTGACTATGTAGTAAAGTGCTTTTATCCCATATTTAAAACACCAAATATTTCTCCGATCCAATGGTTGGAAGGTCAGAAAGCCCTTCCATTGTGTGAATCTCTATTTCTATATAGCCATCAATTAGTAGGATTTCAGGATTTCTATAATCCTCGTTATTGTATGCTAAAAATTCTTTTTGAGTATGTAACTACAGAATTTTTAAGTACTCCTGAAACAACTTGGAGGATAAACATTCATCTGAACTTGATGCAAACATACTCAATAGCTTTCAAAAATGAGAACAGAACTAACAAATATTTTATATGTGGTGTTAGTTTAATTTAATCGAGATGATAATAACTTTTCATCCTTATTTCCAAAACGTCTAAATAGCTTTGCTTAAGAGAGTGATGCCCTTCTTACAATCTGCAATACTATACAGAAATTCCTCGTTTGTGGTCAGGAAGTTCGTATGGTTGGCCTTGATTTTAGTGCTGCCTTTGGCCGTGTTAATCATGAGGCCCTTGTTTTCAAATTCAAACAGTTAGGAGTGGACGAACATTTTCTTTGCATCATTATTGAATTTTTAAATAACAAGGATTTGATGTTGATGGGCACCATAGTGAGTATGGGAATGTGATACCTGGTGTCCCTCTGGGTAGTATTCTTGGCCCATTACTTTTCATACTACATACACATGACATGTGGTATGGCCTAGAAAACAAGCTTGTTTCATATACAGATGATGCTACTCTCTTTGCATCAATTCCATCTCCTGAATGTAGCTCTGGGGTTCCTGAATCTCAAAATAGGGTTCTAGTTAGAATTAATGCACTGTGCAAATTATAAGACATGAAGTTGAATCCTAACACATCTCAAAGTATGATTAATTGTAAATTGGTCGAGGACAGTAGCTGCTCAACATCCGGTATAATGTTTCTTTAATTCTGTATGACTTTTTAAAAATTTAGGCGTGACTTTCTAGAGATTCTTTCAAAAATTTTTGGGAACGATCTATTCTGAAGTAGTGTTTTAATTCTTTCATTCTACCTAGTTTCGAGTTTCATTCTCCAGTCTGGTCTTCAGCTGCTCAATCTCATCTTAATTTGTTGGACAGGAACTTACGGCCTATTACATTTATTATTCCTGATCTAGATATTAATCTCTGGAACCATTGTTCGGTCACTTCGTTATACATGTTGCTTAAGATTTTTCATAATTCTGACCATCCTTTACATTCAGATCTTCCTGGACAGTACCCTCCAATTGATAATACTAGGTATGTACTTAGTTTTAATACTCATGCTTCTCCATCATAAGTCTCAATACTGCACAGTATTTTATGAGGTTTATTCCAGCTGTAACCAAATTGTGGGATGATATTCCTAATCAGGTAG